>NW_026684343.1:0-12408 GCF_943735745.2 Anopheles bellator | reverse complement strand
GAACTGGAAGTGTGCGGGCGATTGTTGTGAGATATGATTATTGTATGATAATCGCGTGCGCTACTTGTGACTCAGCTGGTGGTACAAACACCGACAGTTCAATCGGTTTCACAATTGCTGTCTCGCGGGAGCAGGCATCTGACAGATCAAGTGCAACAAGACGATGTTTTTATACTTGGTTCGGTTTGCCTCTACGGTAGGGAGTTTTGGTAAGTCAGAGAAAGATACGCCGAAGAGAGCAGTGCTTTTGTGTAGATTCCACTCTCGTTGTTGTAGCAGATGTTTATGGAGACTTAAACTACCTGGCGGAAGATATTGTATGTATGTAAGTCCAATAATTTCGTTGATTAATGAACATGTGGTAAGGAATGTGGTACAGAAGGTTATTCTTTGTAAGAAAATGTTAACCTTTGCGAAATGGTTTTTTTCGCCCGTCGAAGCTATTTCCATCACGACGCTTACTAAATGCAAATGCAAATGATCGCAATTAACTTCCTGTTCACACGAAGAAGTTTCACTGAAATAGGGCGAAACTCATCTAATTAGTGCTATAGTTTGTTTGCTTGTCGTACGTCCGACTTTCTTGGCCACACAGATTGGATTAAAACAAATTTAATCCTTTCCAATCCAGATACTGATGGTTCCATCTATGGAGTTTGATGGGCAAGTTTTGGTGACTTGTTGCAACTTATTATCCTAATAATCGAATCCACCATTGGTGCGTGTTGAGGGTTGCGTTCCTGATTGACCTAAAATAGTTGGTTTTATTAGACTACTCAGAACACGAGGATTGTTTGTGGAGATCGCCAAACTGTGACTGGCAGGACTTAGAGTGCAAATCAAATGATTTGACACTAAGAGTTGATTTGGAATATCCTGAATGGGAGAAAACTTTCACTCTTGACGGAGTGTGTCCGCCGTTCAACTCAACTATTCAAATTAAGGGTACCCAAACGCGTGTTAAAGGGTTGACTTTGTTAGCTAGCCTTATCTATTTAGCAGCTTTTCAGGCGGTCCGTTTACATCAGAAACTTTGAATGCGGTCTCTTCTAGTGGTTGTTTACACGAACCGCTGACAGAGTCTTGGAAATGGTTACATTTTGGAGCATCTTCGAAACGAACACCCTAGCGTCGTGCGACGCGTGTTAGTGCACAGACCTTCTGGAACCTCTGGACCTTTCCTTGCCCATGCTCGACATACAAGCAGGAAGCCGCCGACTTTGCATGTATTCAAGCGTCCGTAACGTGATGGTTTACATATTGAATTAGATTAGAATTAATTCAATCAATTCTTGCGCTCTCCGAAATACGTGCCACTTCTTCAGCCGGATGGTTGGCGTCGAGCGAAGGGTTTCACAATCAAACAGGGCCAGCTACTGGCTTCACTGCGTCGTAATGGTTGCCGTACGCAATGCATCACAATGCTACGCAAATAACGAAGGGCTACGCATTTTCGTACTACTTTCGCTTGTCCGACAGAGGTTCTTCGCCTCGGTTTCTGGTTGCATCGTTCGGTGGTGGCATTTAAAAGTGCTCATGTTACCATACTCGAGACGAGAAAGAACACGATCGGTCGGCTCCGGGCAATGATGTCCTGCAAAAACGCGGAACTGACGGACACAACGAAGCAGCATTCGATCGGTTATAATCTATGAGCTCGTCTCTCGTAGGCAATTGTAACAAATGGTTCCGGATTAAATGGGATTTGATGCGGTTCAATTTGTGCTTATAAATTAGCAAAGGCCTTTTTCAGTGGCAATGGTGGTGTATTCTGAAAGTTTGTTGTACTTCCTTTCACCAACGTTACCTGAGCTGACTGAATTGAGTATGCTTAAAATGCGCGGTCATTAGAATCTCGGCCGATGGCCTACCATTTATCATGAGATTCTCAGGATACTCTTGGCTTAAAATTTTTGAGCTGATTGGGCTGGTTTTGTGGGTTTTATAGTTTGGACGTTTTGAACGTGGAACTGAAACGTAATTTAAAATTACTTGCGCTATATCAGAAAAGCCGTCGGCTGCGAGGGAATAATGCAAGACCCTGGAGTTTTTTAGAATATAAGTAAAATGAAGATTTCACCCATCGAAGCTCTACAGTTATTTTTATTATAACAGTGTTTACACTATAACATACTATTGATAACGCATTGCAAAGTAACTGGAAATAAATGGAAGTAAATTCGAACTATTTAAAGAGAATCATTCAAGTTCTATGCCATAATATGGGTAAATAAAATTACATTACAAATAACATGTCATTGAACATTAATAAACAAACATTAATAATTAAAATCGGACATTAGCCCCATAATCGGATTCATGCACTATTGAGTGAAGACGAGAAGGATTTTTTTTTGAACCTCTTTATTCTCACACGCGGTGTTCCGGAGAGAGAGGTTAAAAAATTAGCTCCTCTTTACTTGCTTTCTGTCCTGCTACTCACGCCGGATCTGCTTCTCCACGTCCTCGGCAGTATTTTCTGTTTTCGTTGAGTTTTGACTTGCGTTTTGGTTTTCGTCAAGTTCCTATATGCGTTTACGCGCGGTCGTTCTTAGCATGCACGATGGGGCGTTGTAAACACATTCAATTGAATACTGTGTAAAATTGCAACAATACAAATGGTATTGGTAACAATACAATGGTATGTGATGAATTGCCCCATTTGTTCTGCGTAACTTAATTAGGTTTAATCTATTATTCAAAATGATCCTATTGGTTTTTGTCTCGTTGTGGCGCACTGAAAGCTTGTTCAACAAAGGTTTCATACAAAGGAAGGCAAATACGAGAAACGATAGACACACATTGTTAAACTGAGCATTTGGTGCCGATATGCTGCGTCGTCACGACGTTGTTCATTTCCAGCGAGGAGCGCTTAAATAGATCCAAAATCGGCTTAAGGATTTTGTTGGTGCCTCTTTTCTCATTGGCCTTTTTACGTTGTGCTTTTCACTTACCTAAATGAGTCTGCGGTTAATCGCGTAGAGCAATAATCTCCTGAGCATATTGTTCAATTTGGAACTTCAATTTATTTCTACTTCTCAGTGCCCTCTCCCATCCACAACTTGTTAGTCTCCTTTTTCTATCTACGGTCACGTTTGTTTGCCGTGTAAGCTCTGGTGTGGTTTCAGACAATCAATGAATCATTTGCTCAATCGTTTCGCAAAACATATCATCTTCGACGCCAGAGCACTGAAAGAAATCATACACCAAATTGATATTTGATTCCAACCTGGGCCAAACGAACAAAACAATATCAACAGGTCACAATGATTGCTGGAAAAATGCCGTAGCAAGCAAGTTAGGTTATAAATCATGTCAAAAGAATGGTTCCGGAAAAATGGCGAAAATTTGTCGAAATGCTCTGCAAAGTCACATGTGTGCAACGGCAAGAAACAAATCGACATTTAATCTTCGTCGATCTGATCAGAAAGTAGAGATTGGTCGAGAAATCGACCCCAGAAGTAGAGATTACTCACCCTCAGCACTTTGCTTCTATCATTACAGTCGCAAGAATTGAAAATAAATCTGTTTCCTCGATTTTTCGCCCATTTTTTGACTGCTTTTTGCATTTGTTGATTTCTGGATGGACGGGTGTTTCCATACCGACTTTCAATCATGAATTAATGAGAGAAAAATAAGTATTTGCCTCAAAACTTCGTTTTTCGTTTTCTAGCTATGGATATTAGTGTCCAATAAGGATCCATTTCTAGCAATCCAGAAGATATGCATTCATAACGGTCCTGTCGTCTGGCGGTGTCGAAATCCATTAGCATAATTACAAATCGTGATGTTCATCTCCTTGTGCCCATTGATACATTGGTGCTTCTTCGTTTTCTTAGCTGCCACGAGATTGGTAAATTATGCTGTACAACAAACGGTTGCATGACCAGACCGTTGACCGTAGTTTTCCCCGATTGTCTGGTTCGTTGGACATAACTTTCAACGACAAAAAGTAAAATTGCTATGTGAAGCAGAAGGTATTGGTCTGGGGAAACAGTGACAAAGGATGTCTTTTCAGAAAACGTTGGCGATGAAAAATAATTTATACGTGTAATTCATTCTTTGGCAAGGGACGGCGATCATTTCTATAATTTTTTAGTTGTGGTTTTGTGCGGTTTGTTTTGTTAATTGCCTTCCGCTTGTTAAAAAAATTGTTATTTGATAACAATTTGTTTGAATGATACCGTAAAATTAGTGCTCCTCTAAATTAATCTCAAGGTATTTTTCCCATTCCGTAACTATTTTAAAAAATGTTGTAAAAGGTATGATCCAAAGTTTTAATATTGAAATGTCATATGAGTATTTGTCATATTGACAAAGTCGTGTAGTGGCGGAGGATATAAAAAAATTTCCTATAAAAAATGGCCAAAAAGGATTTGCCAAGAAATGTGGTATTATTTTAATTTTTACTAATGGAAATGCATATTCTGAGCCTTGTGGAAGGTCGCCAAATTCCTTCTGTGGTGAGGCACTATCATCATCAGCACCTCAGTGTCATGCTATGTAAGGAATTTAGTGAGAAGTGTGACCTTTATTTTCACTTTTCAAATGAACAGCGAATTCAGGCTAAAGATTCCTCTATGCGACCGCTCGCTTTGACTCTTCGTGTGCGACTCCCGATCGCTCCCTTCGCTCGCGATCGGACCTCGTTCGCTCCCACTCTTCTCACGCTCCCACTCACACGGCGATAGTTCTCTCTCTCGCCTCACAGCTATAATCACATGGTTACGGTCTTAAAACCGTTCTCGAGGTAGAAAGGTGGACAGATAGAGCAGGAAATGTGTTGTAAGATGAGACGTTAGAGGACAGGTACAAGAAACCCATCAGTAGATACGCCAATTTTCCTTCGGTAACAACGTTCTCGGGTCTGTGGTGCGGAAATTTCCTGGCTTGCGAGACAAAAGCCCCCGAAAGCGTTTCCGGACTTCCGGCACAGGCGCGACGATTCGGTCTCATTCCTGACTGCATCCTTAAAACGCAAATAAGGTCAGAGAGAGACAGTATGACTCAAACTGGGTGGGTGAGTCGTCGCGAGCTTTCTCAGGTTGTTGTGGTTGTTACATTTGGCCAGTGGTTTGGTGTCTGTATTTTTTCCCTTGTTGTATGTTTCATCATCCTCACCTTTCTATAGGTGGCGCACATTCCACAGCAGCCCTGCCCTTGGAGCAGTGGGCTGGTATGTAACAGGAAGGAAGCTAGAAATGGCGGTCTCGCGGGAAATTTGTTTCTGGAAAGAGGAAATTAAAATTCGTTCCTAGACGACGTCGATAACGATGGCGACGGTGACGATGACATCGTCGATAGTTGGTTCTTCTACTACCTCTAGGAACTCTCCCGAATCGATTGTCGTGCAGCATCCGATTGGCGCGAAACGTGATTCTCCGGTCTTGGCTTCCAATGGGAGTTGAGCATCCACAAAACAAGCAAAACCACAACGAGGAACATAAGGCTAGGTTATACCATTGTTATTTTGTGTTGCTTCTATAGATGCTATCGGAGAAAGTTTTCGCTTCGAGCGTGGCAGCTTCGACGGGTTAGCCATGCTTGAGGCACCCCTTAAGGCGGTGGTGGCTGGCAAGAAAGGTTGCTTGTGACAAGCCTTCACCCCTTTCTTTCATTGAAGAGGTTAGGGTTGGCGGTTCTATTAATTTGACAAAAGTATAGGGCGGCGTTAGTATTGTTGGCAGAGTGAGAGCATAATCATCATAAAATTGGCGCCGCATCCAACAGACGCCAATTTGGTGGTGAAATTTCGTGACTGAGGAGAGTGAAAGCGAGGTAGAGTCTCATTTCCTGCTGGCGGAAGTATGTTTTGTGCGAAAAACGAATACAGTGCTGCTCCTGGTTAAAGGGTTTAGGGAGCATCTTGAGTCTCTGTAGTAAAACTCACTGTGGAAGGTGTCTACAGAATGCTGAGACCCGAGGACGCCGGAGGCGCACTTGTTTGCTTTGACGCATTTTTTCTTCTATTCTGCCTCCAAATTGCTTCGGTAGAGTTCCTGCATTTGAATTGAGCGGGTTGTATTAAAGAAGTTCAGCGATGCGTCGTGGGTATCGAACGGCCGTAAAACGAATTACTTCTGCTCGGTGCTGATTCTCGCCTCAGGGCATTTTAATTTCGGTTTCTCTGTTGAAATTATGTTTCTGTGTGGCTAAGAAGGATTTCGGATAGGAACAAATTCCGACCGAGCTCGAACGACGACGGCTTGCGTAACAATAAGATTGGGCAGCACTATAGTCTGATGTAGAAATTATTTATTTCGTCCCAGTTGTGAAGAACCTGGCGCGCTTGAGGCTAAGGATGGGTGAATGGAGTTGATGTATAGTTTGAAAGGAAGCCGAGCGAGGATACCAGGTTCACTGCTGCAATTGCTTTCGAACAGAAAATCCTGCGTCACTTCTTAAGCAAACATGCCTTTAGGGACTCTTGGGTTCGCGACGGAGAAAAATGGTTATTCTTAAGACGCAAACGTATTTAGTACGCACCCGAAGGATTCGAACTCAAGAAAGCACTGTGTGTATATGACAAAGTATCTGGTAGTTGGGTTCTTAGAGAACCTCTCTATATTCAGCGGCGACACTTTTCAATTTGTTTCCCGTTGTTCTGACGCGATAACACAAACATAAGACGTTGGGCCATGAAAATAACATTGTGTATATGCCACCCACCATGTATTACATTCTGTTGGGGCATGTGTTCTTTGTTCGCGTATCGTGAGACGAAGAGATGAAAAGGAAGTGGGTGATTGCGATACTCGGAGATATGTGCCATTGCTAGGTGATTGCTAGATTTCGTTGTATCAATACTGTGTTCTGTTTGCAAGCTTGTTGGTTATCGGATAATGAGTTAACTTGCCGTCCTCCGAGGGTTGCGACTAACACAATCCGAGCAGCAAAACCATCAACCCCAGGAAAGCTCTGAGTTTAATGTCAACAATCAGAGAATGCTTCAGGCTATTGGTAATCGGGAACATAATTTATACAACATTCATTATAAACGGCAAAAGTTTAACATCTCCAGCCATAGTTTAATTTCAAAACAATTGATGCGGGTTGGCGTTATGGTCTAATGATACAAAAATACCCCTATGGCGCAAAACTGCTCAAATACCGAAAACAACATCGAAAATAAAAACTAAAAATAAACAAAAACCTTCATTTAGAACATACTACATGCGATTGTGAGTATATTATTTAAAGTTCCGATGTAGGGGCAATGGATTTTACCTAATGTTTTGAATAGGATGTTTTTCTTGAATGCCATGGTCTGTCTTACTTTACTTTGATGATTCAGGGCAAACTATATTTTATTTTTGCTTTGGACTATATTTATCAAACATATAAGGTGATATTGTGTTGTGTTCAAGGTGTTAAAATATTAGAGAAAATCAAGTAATCAATCACAAATGTATCTTTTCTGTGCAAATAATTGTCAGGTCTTAGCCACACTGTTATGCTCATTGTCTCCTACCATATTTTCTGGAAGCAACCACATATGTTTGCATTTAATATAAACACATTGGATGCGGTGCCTCGTACTCCCACACGCCCTGTACTGTCTCTCGAGCTCTAGTGAATACACAACTAAAACCCCTCCGTAACCGTAACCGTATTACATTCGATTCGCTGCCACATGCTGCAGTGCACGTGTTCGGTTTTAGCAAACGAACAGTGCAATAAAGCGTCCGATAAGCGTAAAACTTTCAGGGCGCCCAATGATTATTACCTTGTCATCCGTCGAATTCTCTCAGATGTTATTTATTGCCAATCGGCAGGATGGCAATACGTCTTATGTTGCCACACTATCAATCTTCAATCGGGCACGCACCATGAATTTTATTTGTCCGTTGGCCGTTGCTTTGCTGCCGGATTCGGATGAAGAAGGACAAACTCTGGGCGTCAATATTTTACAACTCTTGCAACTCTTGTTAGAATTCCCGTTGGAAACTCGGCTCGTTGACGGAAATGATGATTGGTTTCTTCGTTTTATGATCGATACTCACTTCATGAGGCTCGGCCCGAACGAAACTTTTATTTGGGAGGAAGTTCGATTGTCATAGAATTAGTCTGATTTAGTTTGTGTCTCAATTCTATGATACGATGTCCCATCATGGCAGGCAGTTAACGATGATTCGAATTGAATAAAATTCTCGTGGGCTCGCAAATTGACAGCTAAAGGCCCGCAAATATCTCAGAAGCAACGTCAGAAGCACATCAAACATAGCGATTCGCAAGGTAGCCAACCTTGCAAGATGCGCAAATCGTCTGCGAACCATAAATTACCATCTACGGACTTCGGCTTGTCGTTGTCTCCGTGAGTCGCACAAACCGAATCCTTTTGAGTACTGGTCGTTCGTCGCAGTCGGGAGGTTTACGATCGGCCGGTCTTTTTACTTCGGAAAAAACACCTCGCGTAAAGTCATCTCAATGGCGATCGCAATTTGGTTCTGGATGAGTACTTCCTGTGAGATCGGCCATTCGTTATTATTGATCAGTTTGGTTGGCCCGTAAATTGGGATCAAAAGTCAAATTGGTCGGGGGATGCCACATTGTCCAAGGTGCGCACGTGTTTTCCAAATAAGGTTAACCGTTGACGGCAGCCTGTGGTAAGTCTGCAGATAAACTGTATTTGCATGACTTTCGAAACTGTATGTTCGTTTGCTGCGAACAAATGCGAAAGTATGCAGTTTGTTTAAAATAGAGCAATAGTTGTAGGTAGGCAATTATCGCCATGAAATGATTTAACTATCAATCTCCAGAGGGATTAACAGAGGGAGAGAGAGAGTGTGTGCTCCAAAAAGCTAGATTGCTGTACAACCGCCATCATGAGTTTCTCCTGCACTAAGGACCTCAGTCGGGCTTCCCAATGCCAAGCGGATTCAAAGGAAATGGCCAATTTGAGTCCAGTGCCCCATCGAAATCTGCGCTGTCTATAAATAAAGGGCACAAACGAACGCAGCACGAGCAAACCCAGGTCGTTGCGTGGTGAGGTTTGTTTTATGAGCTGTGTTTTCTGCAATAAAGATAAAACCGAAATAAATAATAACGTTTGCAGCATAAACACCGAGGGGCGAAAACGAAGCAGCAGCCGTGCAGTCAGAAAAGCCTGTGAGCATATCAACTAGTCTAACAGGCCGTGAAAACGTTTAAAATCTGCCTACTCCTTTTCGTGTGCAAGTAGTACTGGAATTCCCGGAGAAGGAGCCTGAACGTCCTGAACGGTTAGGTCAAATGCCAACGGTTCTCGACTCTCGAGCTCGCATCGATTGCAGAGCCAGAGCTGCCATTTCGGCTCTGGAGACCTGCGAATGTCTTTCGGCCGACCACAATATTGTGCCGTTTGGTGGAACATTGTGGCACAGGCCGGAAGTGTGGTTACGAGATGCATCATCATGGCATGCACTCGGAAGGATGGATCAGCGCGCTCGGGAAGGATAATATTTTGCACTCAATTTACGGCACGGCGTTCCCCAAACAGTCCTGGCTGCAGCTCTGTTAGTCTTTTTCGGTGTTCGGTTCACTTTCTCGAAAGGTCGCACTGTTATTGCGAGAATGTTGATGGTAATTTCGAGGGCTCTCATTTATGTCTGTTTACAAAATTCGTCAAATAATGACCATGACCAGTGTGTGACGCAAAATTCCTCGCCAATATTTTGCCTTCTTTTTCACGAGCTTACGGAGGGTGCAAGTGAGGGTCATTACTTCGGACGAATCGACGCGCCGTGCATTTATTTTTGGCATTTGAGACTCGCATTTTAAAGTTTTGCCCCTTCAGTGGCCTGTTATTGAAGAAATAAATTGTTGATGGCATGCGGTCGCCGTCTGTTTTGCTGTGGATCTATTTTAATGTTGCTTCACTTTTTCTGGCCCATGGGACATCATTTGGTTTCAAGAGCGTTTTACCAAAACGTTTTCAGTCAAGTTGTTCTAGGCGGAGTGTCGATTTAATTTTCTTTAATTAAATTCATTACTGTTTGAACCAACCACAGGAAATGGGTTGTGAAGAAGTATTGCAATTAAAGAATGTTTAAAACCATTTTTAATTGCTAAAGAAACCCTATCTCATTGCTGTCACGTTCGTACCTTTGTCAGCGTCGTTCGCGAAGAAAGTACAGCGTAAAGGACATTCACACTTTTACTTGCCCATTTCGACGAGTTTGAATGATTTTTGAATTGCTCGTCGCCTCCGAGGAGTAGAAATATTTTTATATGTCAGTCATTATACATGATTTTCACATCAACGCATATTTAATTTGTAGCATTCCGGCCCGAACTATTCGGGAAAGTAGGATACCACTCAACCAACCCTTCCGTTTATCTGGTGGCAACTGATGTTGACTAATCCCTCCTAGCTTGAAGGGTGTCCCTTCGCAGGTTACTACAGCTATAACCGTGAAAATAGGGTTCAAACTTCCACTCGGAATAGGGAACCAGTAAAAGCACGTTGATGATGATGCGCATTCATCGGCCTTCGAAAAAAATGGACGAGCAGTTTTTGTGCATCCTTTAATGAAAGGGAAATCCAATTTTTACTCTAAACACACCCCAGTCTGGGATTGGAATGTGACCCTATCCGTTCCACGATAAGTTAAATGTTAATCGTTTTACCGGTTTCGATGCGAAATGCGCGTCAGGAGCTTTATCCATGGCTCTCGTCCATTGTGAGGTTGTCTTTTAAAAGGTCTTCGAAGCATACTGACGGTAAAAACGGTTCTGCATCATATTTCAGGATGGCATAATTCAGGACCACAGATCAGCGAGCATTAATGTCCGTTGGGAACTATTCACGCTCTGAGGGCTATATTTTCATTGGATTGATTATGCAGCATGATGAATTGTATGCACTTCGTTGCAAAACTCCAATTTGGGTTTTATTATTTCTGTTCGTTTGGCCGAAATACAGTGAGTGACAGAAAAAAGAATCAATCGAAAAAATGAATAATGTTTAGCTTAGAAGTACATGTTGGATAAAACATTAGTTTGGAGGACGAAAATTAAAGTCATGTAAATTTTTAGTTATTTATCGTATAACGTGCTGTAAAGGAAGCTTTTTAAGGACAATTTTTTTTGTGACTAAAAATGCTCACAGAAAACGACAATACGATCATCATGTAAGGTCGCCACGGTTATATTAATATTATTTCCATCTTCCTTTTTTTTTATGCTCAATTCATATATTCGCCTCCGTCGTTGTGAATCTCGTACGTGTCTCATGTTGGACCGCGCCCGTTATGTCATGCACGGAGGGTGTCTCGACTTTTGTCCATCCTTTTCCGCCTACCTCAACCGAGCAGCTTCAACTGGTTGGTATTTCAATAACCGGAAAAGACCTCTCCGACAGCACTGCGGCCAAATTTCTTCTGCGGCGCGAAGTTTACAGTATAAAGTTTCAGCGCAAAACCATTTCTCTAGCTTCTTTCTCGAGAAATACAAATATCTACTCGTATGGCACGTCAACTGTATTGTCCAATAACAAAATAGTTTGTTACGCTAACTTCTTCATTTCTACCGACGACTTCTTTCTTCGTAATGCGTTCCTGCATTCTGCTGCACTTACTGCACCTGCATTGTTTGTGCTCTTTTCTGTTCACCGTCTTAACCTTCTTGCGTCTTGGGGTGCAAGTGGAAGAATCCGAACTCGGTCGAATGAAGCAAATCTTCTTCGCAACTAAAAAGCACGTTATGCTGATGCTAACAAAAATAATCTCGTTCATGCGGATTAAGGTTGTGAAGCGCGTGCCTTACCTTCTCTGCTGCAGAAACTTCTTATTATTGAATCAGAAGGGCGATGAAAGAATGCCTTTCAATGCCTTTTCAAGGCGGTCACTGTGGACAACACGATGAACAGAAGATTGTAAAGAGAAAGAGAAACTCGATCATTTTGAACTTGATCATTATTGCGAGACAACTTGATCACTATAAGAATTAAAATTTTCAAGATTACCGTTCATTTCCATTCACGTCTTTTTCTTGTTACTACAAAAATAGTGCTTTTTCATTTTTTTATTTAGTTGTGGTAATAATGGTATAAACTCTGTTGTTCTCCTTTGTTACCTATTTTATGTAGGTGTCATTCCAGTCAATTGTGAATCGTTTTGCAACTATATTGAATTTATGGTAAAGATTGAAATTTATAATTTTAATTTGATCGAAACCATAGTTTGTTGTTTGGTTTTATCTTTTCACTGTTTGAAAGGGGACCAAGACACGTTTATATAACAGTTTTGTCAAAGCACGTCTTCGTTGCCTGACCAACTACTGTTTCCCACGGAAAGTATGTTCTTGCTATGCTCATCAAACACGGAGTCAGTTTCATTTTTCTTCCGCCGTTTCGAACAAGACAAAAAAAGTGAGACATAAGATCCATGGTGTTCTCAAGCACCCTTCACCCTTTAGGAAATGGTTTTT
>NW_026684342.1:0-12591 GCF_943735745.2 Anopheles bellator | reverse complement strand
AAGTAGGAATAAGAAATGTGTATAATAAAACGGCACTCTCGATTTGAAATCGCCTGAGTAAACACGTGTTCGAGTTCGATCACATAATTATATGTCACTCACTTATGTTGCAAATTTCGGCTATTTTTAAAGTTCAGTTAACTTTTTACAGCTTTTTTGCGTGAAAGAGTTTTGTCTCATCGGCGATTTCTGCCTCCTCCTAAATAAATTGATCACGAAGCGGTAATTTGAGTTTTGGAAACAAGAAAAAGCCATAGGGGCCAAAAGCCAAAATTCGCACACAAGCAACGATCGTGCTCCGTTAAAAAACGTGGTCTGTTCACAAAATTTCACGACATTTGGGTTTCATTTTTGGATTTCGCGTTTGTGGCGGATTGCTTCGCGCAAATCGCGCATAACTTGCAAGTAATATTCGTTATTGGCCGTTCTATCTATCGACAACAACTCATGTGGCACCACGACCCTGTAATTGAAGAAAACTTTAAGCGAAACTGTTCACATTCGACCACACTTTGATTTTCGACGTTTACATCTTCTCGGCCCTCTGAGAAATTTTTGAACCACCGATAAGCACAGTTTTTGGTCTTGATAGCTTCATTGATATAGATTTCTTGCCATCCATTTTTTAGAAGAGAAAAAAATCACCGATGGGTCAAGACACGAGCACAGTAAAGCAGCTGTCAAAGATTAAGTGATAATTTAAAATGGCCGAACTTTTCACCATAAGTCACTGACATGTGTAGCAATCTAACGCCACAAAATAATCCAAAATCGAATAAAGCATTTTTTTAAATCACAAGTTTCCGGATACTTTATTGTAACAATGTACCTCTTCAGAGAGTGACAATGAGGAGTACATTGAACAGCAATTAGAGAATATCAATTTGTCAGACAGCAGTGAATCTGAGTTTGAAGATTATTACGAAATATAAAATACTAGTATGTCTTTTGCAATGTATACGCATTTTATCTTTAGTCCACTTTAGAATACTGATAGAATATTTAGAATAATACATTATTATCATTTGGTATTTGCTGGATATAACATATCTGAAAAGTGTATAATAAAAAACTTTTCTCAAATTTTTTTCTCTTAAAATATGGGTGCGCTTTATACACGGGTGCGCGTTATACACGAAAAAATACGGTAATAGTTTTCCAAACGTTTTTCACATTCGTTTCACAACAAGGGTGGCATGAGAAGTTTCAGAAATAGCAAAGATATAAGAATTTTATATTTTCTTTTAAATGCTCAACAAAGTAACGCAGTGGGCCGCAGTGGAAAGTAACAGCCAGTCAGCGGGCCGCAGTGGAAAGCAACAGCTAGTCCACGGGCCGCACCATATAACACATCGCTCAATAAGTCCGTAGGATAGCTTATAAAACAACAATATTTTGATATAATTTGTATTTATTCATCAACATAGTCTCCTTTTAAGGCGATACAGTCAGTCCAACGCTTCTCTAACTTTTCGATACCATGTTTGTAGAACGATTTATCTTTCCCTTCAAAATATGCCTCAGTTTCGGCGATGACCTCCTCATTCGATCCAAATCTCTTTCCCTGGAGCATCTTTTTGAGATCCGAGAACAGCCAATAATCGCTGGGGCCAAATCTGGCGAGTATGGTTTATGGGGCAACAATTCGAAGTGCAATTCATTCATTTTCACCATCGTTTTCATTGACTTGTGACACGGTGCATTGTCTTGATGAAAGAGTATTTTTTTCTTCTTCATGTGCGGTCGTTTTGCGTCGATTTCAGCCTTCAATCGTTCCAACAATTCCATGTAATATTCGCTGTTGATTGTTTTACCTTTCTCAAGATAGTCTATGAACAATATACCATGACTATCCCAGAATACGGAGGCCATAACCTTGCCAGCAGAAGTTCTCAACCATTTGCCTCGATGGAGCAGAGTCCGAATAACATTTGTCAAGCCACTGTTTAGTTTGCACGGTATTTTTTCCCATCACAAAGCAATGCTTAATGAGCACACGAAATTCTGATTTTTCCATTTTTTTCAATTTACAAAAGTTGATTGAATTGCTCACACTGTAACTTGGTAAATAATAGTCCGAATGTCATGAAACTTTGACAGATATCGTTTGAAGGTTGGTACTGTCTAAAAATCATAAGGATTCTGTATTTGTTTCGCCATCTATATGTCATCCTGCGAACTTATTGAGCGATGTGTTAGAGAAAAGGTTTTTTCATTACATTTTACGCACTTTGATTTGGTTTGGATTTGAAATAAGTCGTATCGGTCACTTCTGCGCCGGCAACTGAACCGACAAGAACATTTTCTTCTGATTTATTGCTGACTATCCTGACTGGTACAACGTAACTATATACTCCGCGAACGTGGTCGAGGGCCGCACGAAACAGTTTCGCAGGCCGCGTGTTTGAGACCACTGTTATAAACCGTCTATCCCCCTATTACCGAACTCGAACACTCAATTTCGCGATCTCGAATATCGAACTCGTTTGCCGGGATTACGGTTTTCGATTCGAGAAGCTCCGAGTGCTCAATGTGCTAAAATGTGCTAAAAAATTTAAATGTGAAAGCTCGTCAAGCTCTTCGAGTACGAACTGCCACTCTGGTGCATTTTTATAAACATTGCACACACAGATAGCAGTTCAGATGGGCGTACGATTCTTGCTATTATATTTCTGAAAGTTTTAGACTATTTCCGCGATTCTGATGATTTCTACGTTAACGTCGTAAACAAAAATATAAACTATCTTTGCACGGCGCAGCATGAATAATACAAGCGAACTAAGCCTCACTGCAAAGCGACCTCGCGCAGCCTCTCTATTTTCTAAGTCCCAAGTGTAAAGTGCCAGTTGAAGTGCTGTTCGTTCCATCATGTGTGATCGTGATAAAAAAATCCAGTTAAGTTTATTGGACAGTATTCAGTCACAGTCAAATAACGTTGAAAAGTTTTCGCTTTGCTCGTTTCAGATGTCCTACTAAACTAGGATGCATAGGATTCCAATACAAAACTTGTAACAACATGTGTACGGCGTCGTATTGTCGGCGTCACCAACGTACGCAGCAAACGCACCAAATTACTGCGACCTAGCGGTGAAAGCGTGAAGCGTGCGGTGAAAGCGTGAAGCGTGCGTGCGGGAAGCGACCTAGCGGTGAACGCGTGACTAGCGTGAAGAGTGAACCTGAAAAAGAGAGAAAAAATATACCGATTCGAAACCGACCAAACACGACTATTTTGTTTCGGGCAGGAGATATGAGAGGAAGAATAGTATACGAAGAAAGAGAGGGGAGATAGGAGAGATGGATACAAGGGGCCGTTATGAGAGAAATAATTTTGGGCGATTTCGGGCGATTTTTGTTGTTTCTGGGGGGCGTGCTGTTCGTGTGGCAGCAAAAATATAAAAACGAAATGTCTAACGTGTTTACGTTCGTGTTTTTGGTTCGAGAAAATAGAAATAGAAGAGTAATAAATCGATTTCTGAATATTTTTTTCTGTTTTTTCAGATTTTGTTGCTATACCAGCAAATAAGAACATAAATTATCCTCCGTTTGTAAGCAAAGCGTATGCAAAAAGTATTTACGTATGGGTTTACGCCTCGGCCGACCCGTAAACGTTTTGACAGAGGCGCAGCAGTAAGGAAACGCAGGAAACGTTTGACCAGTACCATGTAACGAGGTATAGGAGCATATGTTGCCTGTCTAATTCCTGCCACACGGGTGGAGTTGCAATGTATGCTAGGGATTCTGTTGTTTTCAAGGTTTTAGTCAATAGAACTGAAGAAAATAATTGGTTTCTTGGCATCTCTGTTTCCCGCGGTGCGACGCCAGCTAACTACGGTATTCTGTACCACTCACCAAGTTCAAGTGATTCACGTTTTATGGAAATATTAGATGTATGGCTAGAAGAATTCGTTCATTTGAAAATAAAAGAATTTGGTTATGGGAGACATTGATTGATTGGTTAAACTCGGAGAGGTCCCTAAACCTGAAGAGAGTGATGACATCACTTAACATGCATCAGAAAGTGAGGGCGCGAACGAGAGTAACAAGTGTCACCAGGACTTTAATTGATCATGTTTTTTGCAATTTTGCGTCAGTCACGGTGCAAAAAGTGCCACCACTTAGAATTTCAGATCACGAAACAATAGGCATTCAAATCAGTCGGGAGCAAGTTGTGTGCACTGTACACACGGGTAGAGTACATACAGGGCTACTCCAAGACATCTCTGTGCAATGCAGTTTCCCAGCATATGCTAGGGTCTAGTAATGGGCTGAATAAAGAAGCTAAGCATTTGTGGGAGGTGTTGAAAAGTTTCATCGTCCAACAGCCAGCAGCAGATCAAACATCGAACAAATGGTACAACATTGAGCTTCGCCGGCTCCAGGAGGGATCATGCGCATGAACGATTCATGAAAACTAACACACTGGAAGACTGTTGACTTGCTGAATTAAAAAGAGCCAAGCAGAAATATTTCTCTGAAGAGATCAGCAAACACCAAGAGAATAGCAAGGAATTGTGGAAATTCCTTAAAAACTTGCTAAAACCTAAGGAAAAAGCAGGTCTCTTCACAACACCTGAATAGAGAGAGACCGATAGAGCTGAAAAACATTGTGACTCCAAGCCAAACATTCAAGTTTGAACAAATCACCTATGAGGAGCTCGAAGTGATGTGTTGTACGTTGAAAAAAGGGTTGATGTAGGAAGAGTAAATGGGCAGGTTCTTCAGTACTGCTTTCTGTTGAGAGGCAACGCAGCGTAAGTAAAACTCGTACACGTTCGTACAGTATCGCTGGCACACGCTGACTAACTATATTTGACGTCTGACGGATGACTTTTTACTGTCATCCCTGTGGGAACGTTGAGTTGCGTTTTGGTTACACACCAACACTTTCATGTCGTTAGACGCGTGCTTCTTTCGGTGATTAATCGATCACTAGAGAGTGGCGTTTTCCCGGCCTCATGGAAGGATTCTATAGTAGTCCCTATTCCGAAAGTGACAGGTGCTACTGATGCAGAGGAGTTTCGCCCAATAAACATGCTCAACACTCTAGTACAGGTGTTAGAGATTGTTGTCAAAGAGCAACTTCTCCGGTATCTAGATGCAAACAACCTGCTGGTCCAGGAGCAATCTTGGTATAGAGCAGGCCATTCGTGCGAATCAACACTTACCCCCCTATTATGAAACTCGAATCGAGTACTCGAACATTCATCCGCGTTCATTTTGCTATCGCGGCAATCGATCGACTTTCCGTACGGAAAGGATGAACTCTCCGTAACGGGAGCTTTCAACTGGATGAACTGTTTTGTCGAACGATCGACTTGTCACTGCATTATCAAACTCGAATGAATTGTCGTATTCGACAATCCGGCTTCCGTCAACTTTTTGCTGCGGAAAGAGCAGCTCTGTTTGTATTATAATACTCAACCAGATTTTTTAAATGATAAATTATTTATTAACTTATTGATATAACTTATTATTAAGAAAATGAATAGAAAAAAGAGAGATCTACTGATCCATTATATTTTCGCTAATACAAAAATTGTGTAATGCGCAACACACATTCGTTATTCTTCCCGCGATAACCGGATCATAATGGAGCTGTCTCGCTCCTAGCAGACACCTAAACCTGTTCTTCAACAAACCAAAACTTCTTTCGATAATATTTCTTGCCTTGGCATGGCGGTTATTATAAACGGCTTCCGGAGAATTTACAGTTGTATTTCTATTCGGCGTTACAATCCATGGTTTGGATGGATACGCGGAATCAGGTGTAAGTAAAATTAAAAGTTTAAAAATGGAATGTTCGTACAGCAAAATGTTTCTCTGAACGTGCAATGCGATACCTGCTGTAAGAAAAATGTTACTTACCCAGTACATTAAAAACTGTATTTCCACTTCGATATTTCTCGGCAAAAAAGTTATCTACGCCAGAGACTGCCCATATATGAGCATCATGATTTGCTCCACTGTACGCAGCGTTGACGTATCGGATAGCCATTTTATGGTCACAAATCTTTAAATATAAAAGAAACACTTTTATAGAAAGCTATGATTGGAATCATTCACATCGGACTTACCATCAACACATTTAAACTGTAAAAGCCTTTCCTATTGTAGTACTGATCCCTGTTATCCTTCGGCGCTATGATTTTAACATGCGTGCCGTCTGCACACATTACGATACCCGGGATTCCACTTTGCTCATAAAAATATAGCCGTGCTTCTTGTTGTTCACTGTCATCCATTTCTAGCTTAATCCGTTTTGGGCACTGTGTTTCTTCCAATATTTTCAATGTTTGGCGAAATATAACTGAAAACGTCGACTGGGCAATTGCCACATTCCAATCTTGACCGACGCCTTGTTGGTAGCTGCCTTCAGCCAAAAATCGTAATGTAGCCGCCAATTTCTCTTTTGGCGTCAGACCTGCTCCCTTCGATGGCGGAAATTTCGTTTCAATTTCGGAAAGTATGGTCAAAAACATTTCCTTAGAGATTCGAAAATTTTTCTTAAACCTGCAACAACATTATTACATAAAAGAAAAATCGGTTGATCATTTTCGATTTCGTGCACACTTACTCTGCTGATGAGAAATTCAGTGGGTCGGATTTACATCGCAATATTTTGCGATGAATCGTTACATTTTCAATTTCTTCGCTATCACTGTCGCTATCGAAAACGTAATACACGGAAATCATCTTTGAATTTAATATAATGGCAAGAATCGCACGCACAACTGAACTGCTCTTTGTTTACGAATGCTGTTCCGATAGCTCCCGAATGAGTGATGTTGCCAATCCAAGAAGTTTTTCTGTACTGATTTTATTGATGTATTGTCAGCCCTCTGACAGTCACTGCTCTATCCCTCACAACTACTACTTATGCAAATTATTCCAAATTAATTTTATACCAAATTGCACCCGTATGGTGGCGTGCCGCTATTCAGGCGCCAACAAATGCAATGTTTACAAAAATGCACCAGAATGACAGTTCGTACGCGAAGAGCTTGACAAGCTTTCACATTTACGCTTTTTAGCACATTTTAGCACATTTTAGTACATTTAGCACTCGGAGCTTCTCGAATCGAAAACCGTGATACCGACCATCGAGTTCGACAAACGAGAACGAGAAGTTCACTCGAATCCGCCGTGCGAGTTCTGTAATAGGGGGGTTAATCTTGTTCTGGCCAATTGGAAAGAGCATCTTGAGATAAAACAATCGATTTTGGCAGTCTTCTAGGATTTAAAGTGGGCGTTCGAGACTATATCCAGAACTCTGCTACTCGAAACAATTCAAAAATTTGGTATTGAGGGAGTAGAGTTGAAGTGATTTGTCGAATATTTATCCGGCAGAACACAAAGGACATTATTCGGGAATCATCATTCCGACGCTATCAAAAATACACATGGAGTTCCGCAGGGCAGTGTTTTGGGGCCATTGCTATGCATTACGTACATTAACGACCTAAAACGAGTCCTGAAGTATTGCGATGTCAATCTCTTCACGGATGATACCGTATTATTCGTCTCCAGGAAAGACTTGACACAGAGTGAGGTACTAATGAATGGCGATTTGATGGCGTTGGATGGATGGTTGAAGTATAAAAAGTTGGCCTTGAATGTCAGGAAAACCAAGTATATGGTCTTGTCGTCAAGGACAATGGATAACCAGCTATCCATTATCTTCAACCAGGAACCGATTGAGAGGGTGTCAGAAATGAAACATCTGGGTGTAGTTTTGGATGAACAGCTTAAGTTTGGCCCTCACATGGACTATGTAATTGCAAAAGTAGCGAAGAAGTGTGGAGTAATCTGTAGGCTGAACAATGATCTAACCAGTTCTAACCCGACCACCGAACGGATTGGTCGCGCTCGTGAACGTGCTAGTGAACAGAAATAGGAAAACAAAAGTGCCAAGAGAACCAAGCTAATAATAGGTGCCATCCAATTATGGCACCAAAACGGAAAAAGAGATTCTGCCCGCTTGAAGCCTCGATAGCCGAGGGCTCAACGAGCGGTGAAGGAATAAAAATTAGCAACGAGTTTGAGTTGCTATCAGACGCTGGCGATGACGTACCCGCCCGCCCAAAGCCAACCGAGCACGGCTAGAAGCTCGAGAACACCACCGATAGTGGTGTACAGTTCGTCGGTCGGTTTCGTACACCGCATCATCATCGCAGCCGGCGTAGTCCGATTCACGACAAATGCTACGTATAAGGGCACACCAATACGTACTGAGTCGGTCGAGGACCACAAAAAAGTCGTCAAAGCATTAGAGGCCTCAAAAGGGACTACCTTCCACACTTACCAGTTGGAAGAAAGCAAAACCACAAAAATAGTTTTGAGTGGACTATTAGACTGTTCATGCGAGGAGGCCCATGCCCTCCTAAACGAAGAAGGTATCACACCGCTGGAGGTGAAAAAACTAAACATAAAAAAAAAATTCACCGATCATGCAGTGTTCCTGCTGCATTTTACAAAAGGAAGTACAAACTTGCCAACCTTGCGGCAAATCAGAGCACTTAACCACTGCAGAGTCCGATGGGACCTCTACGCACAAAGAAACGCTCCACTGCAGTGCAAAAAGTGCCAGAGCTTCGGACACGGAGCAGCCAACTGCTTCAAGGCAGAAAAATGTGTTAAATGTGCGGGAACGCACAGTAGCAAAAACTGTCCCCTAACAGCAGGGACAAGCGACGAAGTAAAAATCCCGCCGCACAAACTCAAGTGCGCTAACTGTGGAGCAAACCACACGGCTACATTCTGGCAATGCCCGGCAAGGCCGAAACCAAAAACACCAGCGCCGATGAACCGATCGCAGGTAAGCCAGCACACAGCACCGTGCTTCAACGTAGCTACGTTCCCCCCTCTACCAAATATTCGGCCTGAGCGCAATGCGCATACCAACACGCAGACCTTCGCACAAGCCACAAAAAATCCAGCAAGTCACCAAGACTTATTTACAACCAACGAACTATCTGTCATCATTGCAGATACATTTACACGCATGAAAACTTGCAAAACCAAAGAGGACCAAATAACGGTCATCTTTGAAATTATCAACAAATACTGTTCACCATGAATAGCACAATCCAAAGCATAAATTGTTCATACTGGAACGCTAATAGCGTTACTAACCAGAAATTGGAAATAGCAAACTTCTTGAAAAAACATAATATACACATCCTGGCAATAGCAGAAACGTTCTTAAAGCCAAACATCAAATTCGCCCTACCAGAGTACATCACCTACAGACACGATAGAATTGACAACCAAAAAGGTGGAGTTGCAATAACGATAAAAAAAGGAATAAAACATTCACCAATGAAAAGCTTCCAGCTGTCCACGTTGGAGGCGATTGGTATCAAAATACACACCACGACAGGCCCAATCGACTTCATATCAGTTTACCATCCAGGAGGAAACAATAGCAGAACAGACTTCATAAAGGACATAAGAACTTTAACAAACCGAAAAACTAACTACCTCATATGTGGCGATCTCAACGCACGTCACAGAATGTGGAACTGTTGTTCTACCAATTGGGCTGGTAAAGCCCTCTTTGATACAATGCAAAGAGGAAGCTTCACGATCTGCCACCCAACCTCTCCAACCTTCTACCCAGCCAATCCAAACCAAAACCCATCTACATTAGACGTTATACTCACCAATTGTCAACACAAAACCACAACTCCAACAACAAAAACCGAACTGTCATCGGACCACCTTCCGGTAGTATTTCAAGTCCTTAACACAAACAACATAGTACTCCCGCCCAAACAAATACGTGACTACTCTGCAGCAAACTGGCAAAAGTTTCGAAGCATTATAAACAACAAAATCAACCTAAATGCCGATACTGACCAAATACACAACCAAGAACAAATCGATAAGAAAATACAGATGCTAAGCAACAACATAATAGAAGCTCATAATACAGCAGTACCACTTATCACCCCGGGCAATTTCAAGCTAAAAATTCCCGACGAAATACTCAACCTGATCAAACTAAAGAACATGTACAGGAAAAAATGGCAAAGAGATAGAAGAAATGACCAAACAAGAAGCACATACAACACACTCAAGCAACTCATCCGGAGCAAACTAAACGATTTGCGTAATAACTCGTGGTCCAACCTACTACAGTCAATTAATCATGAACCACCGAGCAGCAACAAAATCTGGAAATTTCTTAAAATCATCCAAAGAAACCACAAAACCACACCCCCCTTGAAAGTAAATGGCGTACTCCTGCTAAACCCCCAAGAAAAAAGCGAAACTATTAAAAATAGCTTCGAAAAATCACATACAATAACGCAAAACCTAAAAAGCCTAATGGACAGAAGGGTAGAATCCACCGTTAACGACTACAACAACAACACCAGTTCAAACGTAAATCCTCAAACCAATCTGATCAAGCCGCGGGAAATCCAAAACATAATTCGAAACCTCAAAAACAAAAAGTCAGTAGGTTTGGATGAAATAAACAACAGATCGCTTAAGAACCTGCCACAAAAAGCAATCATATTGTGGCAGCACATATTCAACGGGTGTCTGAAAATAGGATATTTCCCACACAACTGGAAAAAATCAAAAATAATAGCCATCGCAAAACCCGGTAAAGACACCAGAAATCCAGAAAGTTACAGGCCGATCAGCTTGCTAAGTTGTCTGGGAAAACTCCTCGAAAAGGTCATCGCAACAAGAATAAGACAACACGTGGAGGAAAACAAAATAATACCCACCATACAATATGGTTTTCAACCGTCTCTTTCCACCACGCACCAAATATACAGATTAACCAAAAATATCATGGTTAACAGAGAAAAAAAGAGATCAACAGGACTAGTATTGCTAGATACTGAAAAAGCATTCGACTCCATCTGGCATAGTGGTCTAGTATACAAATTAATCCAAACAAATTTTCCCAAACCAATTATAAATATAATACAATCGTTTCTCTCGGATAGAACAAACATCGTACACATCGGGAAAGCACAATCTACTGTATTCAAACCAACTGCAGGAGTCCCCCAAGGGATTGTCCTACGAAGGTCACTATTTATATTTCGGGAATTGGCAACACTGATGTCATGTGAGTTCATCTGGTGGTTCCATCGTAAAGTTTGACATTTTTGACGACATACGTACTCAGAACATTTTGTCATACGGACGCTATTTGTTTATTTTATATTTAGTTGAAAGTTTCGTCTCGGCAAAAAAATGGAACTGAATCGTGAACATTTTCGAGCGATGATTTTTTACGACTTTCGACGTGGATTATTACAACAAGAGTGCGTCAATCAACTTAATGGCGATGATGCTCCATCAAAAACCACTGTGTATCGCTGGTATAGTGAATTCAATCGTGGTCGTAGTTCGCTGTCCGACGAGTTTCGTGAAGGTCGTCCAAAATCGACTGTAGTGCCAGAAAACATCGATGCTGTGCACGAAATGATTAAGCAAGATCGTCATGTAACCTATTGTGAGATTGAGGCATCCCTAAGCATTAGTTCCACCAGCATATATGCGATTTTACATGAACACTTAGCTGTGCGAAAATTATGTTCACGTTGGATCCCACATAATTTGACAATCGCTCAAAAAAAGGCTCGTGTCGATTGGTGCAAAGAAATGCTTCAGAAATACAATCGCGGTGCTTCAAAAGACGTTTATAAAATCGTGACAGGTGAAGAATCATGGATATATTCGTATGAGCCCGAAAGTAAGCAGCAGTCGACTGTATGGGTGTTCCAAGATGAACCAAATCCAACAAAAGTTGTTCGCACACGAAGCACTTCAAAGAAAATGGTGGCCTGTTTCTTCGGAAAAACTGGTCATATTGCAACAGTGTCTCTAGAGGATCGTAGAACAGTAAATTCTGAGTGGTACACAATCATCTGTTGGCCAGAAATCTTCGGTGAAATAAGGAAAACAAACAAGAGACGTCGGATTGTTCTTCATCATGACAATGCCAGCTCTCACACATCGGCTCAAACAAGAGACTATTTGAGCACTCAAAACATCGAATTGATGGGTCATCCGCCGTACAGCCCTGATTTGGCACCCAATGATTTCTTTTTGTTCCCATCCGTGAAGAATAAACTGCGTGGTCAACGATTTTCATCGCCCGAAGAAGCTCTTGAAGCGTTCAAAAATCATGTTTTGGAGATACCTCATTCGGAATGGAATAAATGCTTTGAAAATTGGTTTAAGCGCATGCAAAAGTGTATCGATCATCGTGGCCAGTACTTTGAAAAACAATAAAAATATATTCGCAGCTTCACTATTTGTTTTTGTTCCTATTCCCGAAATATAAATAGTGACCCTCGTAGTTTATTTGATCTTGCTGCAATTTTCAATTGTGAATCTAAAAACCATCGTTGTTTCCTGGTAGAATTACCCATTGCAACCCTGAGCAAAGAAAGATTGTGAAGAATCTGCGCAACAACTATGTCGAAGCTTATGAAATCGTGGTTTTATTGTGCTTTCGTGTGGGCACAGGCCCAGCCAGGCACCTTTTATTTACAATTTATTTTATTTTGTTTTTTTTATTAGGAGTATGCGTAGAAATTTATCGTTTTTTTACCAAATTGA
>NW_026684341.1:0-12616 GCF_943735745.2 Anopheles bellator | reverse complement strand
TCACTTAAGTTTTCCCGAAAGCAAGCACGGCACTGCTCTACACGCCCACCAAAAACACGTCTTCTTGTCTTGGCAGAACTGCTGCCATGGAATGGTACAACTTCCTTCGCACGGAAATAAACAAACAATTTAGCCGCGAACTTATGAGACGGGAATGCCTCAACTCAAAGACATGATAACGACGATAGCATGTCGCCAGCGACACGTTGTTGCCATCCGCACAAGTTTGTCTACATTCATTGCGAGTTTTTGAATGTTAATTCACAGCAACGCACGTAGACGCACAGCGACATTTCATTCGCACGCGTACTCGTCAGCCAGCATAAAACTGGCAGCCAGAACATAAGGCCGCGTGTGAATTCTGCGAAGTTCCACTGAACAAACGAACAGACACATGCCGTAAACATGGAGTACGTAAGAATTGCAAGGTTCTTAGTAGCACGCACACTTGAGTAGCTTCAGGTTCCCAACTTTCATCGACACACCGCTCCTCGTTTGATGGTCGTAACAGGTGACAAAACGGTGTCTGGTCTGGCCTGGTGTGTATGCTCATCTGTTGTAAGTTTTCCTTGTTAACATGCTGGCAAAGTTGTTTGCTTAGCGACTTTCTCGACCGAGTTTTGTAAATGTCACATCCGCGATTCACGGTCGTCGTGGGGTCAGGCACTTGGGTTGTTGCGTTTTTTGTTCCCTATTGTTTTCCGAAGAACGTGGTGTCATCAAAATCCTACCACAATGACGCTCTTTCCTTCTCATCGACGCCAGTTGTAAGTTGTGTGTTTCAATTATACTCTTTTTTTACTGTGCAAAGTTTGGCAATGTTTTGGGACAACTCAAAGGTGTTGAAAGTGAGCGGTGCTTCAACAACAAAGTTCGGCGCAACACAACCCACTTCTTTGGTATTTGTGCCGTATTTGAGAAGTTTTGTATATAAATGGTTTACAACTTAACCCTTTTTAAAGTTATGTCACATGGTAGATACACTTTTTTCGCATTCCATCGGTAAGCTCGGTAAGATATAAAATTTATTAAAATTGAATCTAATAAACATCTCAAATCGATCATACCGAGCTTTTATATCCGAAATCGTAGCTTCTCTCATATAATCGCGATCATTAATATGTGTAGTAATAGCTGCACACCGTTAAAGACTTTAGGAAAATTAACATTTATGCGATTAAAATAGCAAAATCAGTTTCATTTTCTGTCCATCGTCTTTAAATCATCACTTTTAAGAGCAAAGACCAATATCCTAAAGACCATTAATCAGTCTTAGTAAAATGGGAAAAGTTGCACGGTTAGGGATCATTCAGCATCAAGGGCGTTGCCGTAGAAGTTCTTCAGCGCGGATCCGGAAGATACTTCATCGGCTTCATCCCCAGCCACCTTCTTCAGACCTTGTTTGCATTTGTTTCTTCTTGCTGCCGAAGCAACAGACAACAACCACGACTTATCGAAACGGGAGGATGAGTCAATTTGTATCATTTAAAAAAGAAACGTCCGGGAAAATAATCGACGTAGTAACAAAACCGTTGTTCGAAGATTCATTCTTGCCTTCACGTACGTCGCCGTAGATCGAAACCAGATCGGAACCGCCGTGAGTAAAGCAGATTTTAGCATTTAATTTAATTTATTAGACTCCGAACTCCTGCTGACGAAGAGCACATGCCTCCTCCGAGGAGAGAATCGTGTCCACCAAGTTCCGGGGAAAATCCCATGCTGACGCCAACTACGCCACAAAGAGTCGTGTGCCAGTCGTGAGTGAGATAAACGACAAGACTAGTCAATGTCAGTAAACAATTGAGACGGAGTCTGAGTTTCGCCAGTGCTATTTTATAAGAGCTAAGGCTCAGAACCGTCTTTATCCTGGGACCAATCTCGAAGATTGCATACGAAGGATCACGTTGTTTCAGTAATAAAAAAAACCGAGCTCTTCCGCAGCACAAGACACAGCACGTCTCATCCAACACATCCGCAAACACTTCCTCCAGCCTACCGTTAAGTGAATAGTGTGGGGCGACCTCGAAACAATACCCAGTATGCTGCTTGGTGACCACAGAGCTAAATCGAACAAAACGATTGCAAAACATATTTTAAATCTCGGTCCTTAACTCTTAATTCTGTCCTTTTCTTCGGTCTCTACCTCAAATATTTGATCGCCGTTTGGTGTGCCCTGATTCAATAGATAGAACTAATCGAGAAATTAGGCTTCCAATATAAAAACTCCAGATCTGTCTGTCCAAAAATGAGGCACTTATGGCATCTTCCAAAAGGGTATCTCCTCCGGTGTAAACACATGGTGTGAAGCTGTGGCGGGTTATTATAATGGAATGCCACCCTAAAGCGGATTAGAGTGATATGGCTATGACAGATTTCGAAGCACGATTTTTCGCTACGTAGTCTAATGGGAATGTCGTTGCTCATAATACTTTAAACGTGTTATCAAGAAAGGAATTCGTCCACCTTAAGATCCACAATTCTGAAGTAAGAATTCTCGAAATATTTTATTCACGCAATTGTGTCGCAAGAAAACAAAAAATCACTGGGTAAATCACATCATGATCTCTAGAGGCCGTACCTCCATTAAAGTCTGTTGAATTCTTTAAATTGTCACCTGTGAGTGCCAGCATTTTTGGAAGGTGTTAAATGGAAAAGCAAGATTTACAAAAACGCTCCGACGCGTTGGAATTACAATAACAATGCAAGAGCTTCCTTCACATATTTCATTCTAAGTTGTCTTGAGTTCGCACTTTTCTACAGGTATGGCAACTGCTATAAAGCTAATCTGCCTCAGTTCGGCCGCACACTTTAACCCAGACGACAAGGAGGTTGTCGTAAAATCAAAATTTTTATCGTAATTTTCACAACACAGACACCAACCACAGAAGATTATTACAATTAACAAGGAGGCAATTTAAAATGCGAAATACGAGCGACCACGCTCACTAATCCCGTACTGGCTTTCGGCCCTACATACTCCAGCGCAATGGTGACACACATATTTGGGCCCCCTTACTCATGTATATAGACGCCTATGAATACATTATTTCCCGTAAAACAAGGTACGTGATAAGAATTGTAAGTGGAGGATTACCGCGAACCCTGCCTTGGAGTGACGAAAGGCCACCTTCGGTCGGCAAAGCCAACTGCCGGCGTAGACATCAGGACTCGCATTCAATTTGCAACTAACGAAAAAATAAACACAAAATCTAATGGGCTTTAAATTCCGTTTATCTGCATACGCTGGCTAGGAGTCAACGACAGAGCCCACCATAATCCATGACAGTAGGGGAGGGAACATTCAGAACGTTGACGCTAAATATTGTGATTAGTCCCGGGATTTTCAACAACCCACCTCAATTCCTCACATCCGACCGTCAAAGCCCAGTAGGAAATCCCAATCCG
Organism: Anopheles bellator; assembly: GCF_943735745.2. Classification (NCBI taxonomy): domain Eukaryota; kingdom Metazoa; phylum Arthropoda; class Insecta; order Diptera; family Culicidae; genus Anopheles; species Anopheles bellator. Next base: position 9,211 of record NW_026684341.1, on the reverse strand, counting down.
TTATGCATCTGGCACTCGGTCCGGGTCGAAAACATTGCAGCATGACTAATGACACTTCGGGGGGCTGCAATGGCTAATCAGTATGCAGCAACCACTCAGATTCGCTTCAACGCGCGACGATACACGATTGTTTAATATTCTATTGCGACTGTGCCATCGGTGTATTGGGATTTTGAAATTCGAATTCAAAAAACAAATGTGGCGGCGAAAGCCGAGGGCGTCCTCTGTCAGCGGATTGTCCGCTTTGGAGTTGAAGTCGGTCAATATGCCAGTCAACTGCTCGTCAACTTTCGTTATCGTTGATTGCGGGTACGGGCAGAGAATCGATCTCAGTCTTCAGTAGCCCGGCCGTCTGGACAGAAGAAACCCTGAATTTCACCGGGTCCTACGATGCTTATACCCACCGACAGACACGTCGGAATCCACTCACATCCTGTCCAAAATAGTATGCAAATAGCTCTATCCACAACGCCAAGGGTGCATTGACATTTGCGGTGGCTCTTGACTTTCGACTCAGTGATCCCTTCTAACTTCTGGTTATATGAACGTACGATGACATGCCCCCACTCGAGGCCAAAAGTCTAAGCAACTAGAGAGCGGACTCGGATGTGGCTAGGACCTTTAACTTCCAGTCCGTCTGTCGCGAGGTGAAACGATGGGGCTCTGTTTTAAAGTCATTTAGTCCAGTCGTCCGGTCCGAAGCAGATTGTTTTGTCAACTCCATTGGAATGTGTGTGGCATAATGGTGTTAGGGTGAAGTTTGCAAACTACACTAATGTGGCCAGGACATAATGGCTTATTTGACAAAGAATTATGCTGCAATCGGACGGAATGGCGATAGAGCAGGGCATGTAGGCAGGAAAGGATCACGATGCTATGGAAATGGCGTATAGTGTGAAGCTACATGTTGTCCTCTTTAAAACAGAGAATCCATAGTTGCAAATTAAATTGCCATTTTTCCAGGTTTAAAAAAAAATGTCTGTCGACCGGCAGTGTACTGCATCAACAACCAACCCCAACATAAAATGAACGCAGTCGACGAAACCACTTGTCTTCATCGTTTTACGTTGTTTTACGACACCGACGCAGAGAAATCATTCTATGAATGCCGAACAGAATGGAACTGAGGGCCCGCTAATCGTGGAGTGGTTCAGTCTTAGAAGACAAAGTCCCACTACACAGGCATCGTTCTCGGAGCTGTCCCCAGCAACAGGACCAGCATCGCAAAGGATTTTACGATAATTTACGACAATTTTATGCATATTGGGAGACGACAATTTGTTTCCAATAAACGTTCACTGAGTCTGGTCACTGCGTAAAGGATATCAAAATCAAATAAGCTGATGGTTTATTGTATGTTCGGCTCACAGTTATCGGTTGCCGGTCACCGTCGTTGTGTTCATGAATGGTGCAAGACATGTTTCAGTTCCTTTTTCTCACCTTTCTTACGCTTTTCCTATGTTCTTTCCATAAGATGTGCTCGGTACTCACCGGTTCGGAGATAGCACGTTTAGGATGAACGAGTCCCGGATCGAGAATTCGAGGGTTTTGTTTCTACTACAATGTCCATTCCATCCAGCGGCGGTATGACAGCCGGTCTGGTTCGGCTACCTGTCCTTTGAAATGGGCCGAAAAGAGATCCTTGTCCGATAGGCAATGGATAATTATCGTTTATGAATGAAATTGGAACAGGAAATCGAGAAAGTAAAAAAAAAGTCTGGTTTCCGAAGTTCGGAGTCCAAAAAGAGCGGGTTCCAACCGGTTCAACAGGTTCATTTCAGTCACATTCACTCAAGGAGCTCAAGGGGCCTTTATAGTATTTGGAAATCTGTTTGAAAACAAAAAAGAAATGAACTGTGCCCAGGAAAAGCCATTGACCACAATCCATTAAAGTTTGATGCTGGTTCGAGGGCGATAGATGTCAAAGAAAGATCCTTATTTGTTCTTCGCCTGCCCTGCGAACATTAGAAAGTAAAACCCATTTCTCATGCAGATCCCGTCGACAGGCAACAAATGGATATCAATTTCCCTAACTCAGATGGTGCTGCTGTTATAATTTATTTACCTCGATCCGGTAACATCTCGCGAGCGATCCAGCAATGTCTATCACGACGCCGGTCATGCAAAGGAAAGATTAACTTCCCACTTAAGCGAAGAATTTAAGCGCCTTTTCCTCAAAGGCGCAAAAACGGCAGAGACGCATTCGACAATTTTGGGGGCCAGAATTAGGACCGAAAGCATCGGTTGTTCAATTCATTAGGCATTTTCTTAACGGGGGATAGTTGTTTTGTTAGTTCCGTGGACAATTAGTTTGCCCATCGTTTTACTATTTACGTATTTCGGTTAATTAGGGGCTCTATTTTCCATTCATTTACATTTCGGGTTTCGGGCTTGCCGACTGTTTATTGGACCAAATCAAAAGTGGTGATTTCCTTGAAATCTGTTGAAGATTCCACTTCTGAACGACCCGAAAGACGACAGCTCATTGTCCGGTGCCCAAGATGCCAGAAATATTGAGCGTAGCAAAACTTCGTTACTGACTGACATTTATCATTGGAATTTTCAAGCAGCTCCGAGTTGACCGCCTGAACCATCTCAGTGCCCGATTCGATCCATACTCCAGCCATTGGTGTAACGACAAGAAAAATTATCTCATTAAGTTGAAACCAAGTCGCGTGCAGTTAGCATCGCCAACCTGAGCGCCCACCGTAGCTAGTTCCCAATTCGGCCTTAGTCGCGACGTTACCAGAGTTCCTGGCATGATCTGCGAGGGTTTTTCCGTGGCGGTGATTCTCATGACTAATTTAATATGCAAACCGAACCAAACTTATTAAAAAATATTCTCGCGCCAAGTTAAAGACGACGCAGCAGTACCAAGTCCAGCGACCACCTTTGCGGTCTACATCTGCTCGAAATTTTACACGCCATTAAGGGGCGACAATAAAAGATGGTCGGTCGGCCATCACCACTTATGCTCGGCGACCAAGTTGTTTGCTTCCGTTGATGGCGCTCTGTCGATTCCGTCGCCACATGACAATCGCGCGATCGAATTTTATTTATTCATGTAGCAATTCTTCGACAGAGCGGTGATAAACGCCCGCGATGATGGTTGCCACCAGACAAACCTGCCCGTTGCCCCTTAGCGTTCGTCATCTCTTCGTGGTCGGGTCCCGACATTCTCGGAAAGAGGACCAGTAAACTGCTGATATTATATCATCTTTGGTAGGTTTTACTTTAAAATATTCGAAGCCGTGGTGCTCAATTTTGGTTCGTCTATTATGTATGGAGTTTTCATTTCTGAACTATTTTTTGGATTCGGAAGATTAATGGACATTGCCTGCCTTTCAGCTCTGTGGATGTTCCGCGCAGATACGCTCCCCACTGGGATAGGGTTGATAAAAGTACCGTTCTCCTAGCGAACGAGTTATGGCATAAAGTGATAGAAAGACACATGGACTAAGGCAGAGAGAGATGAAAATATGGCAACATCTGAGTGAAGCGAATATTCGGCGAAAGGTTTCAATTGATCACACATGTTATAAATCTTTGCACGAGCTTTCTGATTCTGACCACGGAGCAGAAAGTCAAACACCATTCATACGGCGAAGCAAATTGAGAATACCAAGTTGTATGTTGCTTGAGAATTTGCACACGCAGCTAACGACTGAAGAACGATTGTTGTTTATGTTGCGAAAAATCCCGCGTGCATGTAGCAGCACCAGCATCGTCAGTAGCATCATTTTTCATTCTCACTAATGGTGTAGCAACGGAAGCTATGGTTTTGTTATATTTCACGAAATTTATAAATTCCTTGGACGCCTTTTAAAGTGAAATTTTATCGCAATCAATCAAATTACTGCCAGCAAGACCAAGGCCGTGGTGTTCTACAACATCAGCCACAAAACAGGATAACTTCACGAACTACTTCATGAATCACTTCACGAACTATGAAAATGATCCATAATATTCGAAAACAGTTTATTTTCCTTTCCAACGCCGAACCACCGTCGCACAGCTGAGTTCCCAAGTCCAAGCGATAGCTAAATGCTAACGTCACAGAAACTTTCCCTTCACCGGAAGTGCACCAAATCTTCCCAACACTGTCATTAATCACGCTTACTAATTTGCCGCATCCGCAGAAAGTGCGAACCAAGAGAAGGCACGCTCTATTGGTTTGCACTGCAAGGCCAGGTCTGTGAAGGTGTGACCTCCTTGTTGAAACAAATGACGCCCAATCTATTAGCTCGCGACTGAGCCTGGCAACTATGCACAATTTTCTTTATCATATTTCAAAGTCATATGCAAGCCCTCTCCCTCACTGGGTGGTCACTTCCGCTGTGGATTCGTTAGGTCCGGTAGCAGAAAAAATGATGCTCCAGCGTTAACCAAACCTACTCAGATCATATTCGAATTTGTTGGATATTAATGTTGCTCATTTCACTCCGCTGAGCATTCTCGACAAGGTTCGGTCATCACTCCTGTGTTGTATACGTCTTTTAGTGAATGGAACCAAATGTATCACTTCGTCTTCCACCTAACGGATCGGATCAGTTGTCCGGTCGGTTGGAGCATTTCACTTAATCTATTTTCGGTGTTTCTCCGTCCAGGAGTCCCGGTTCGAACTTCCTTGGCATAGTGGGAAGTGTACAGTAAACGCCGTTTACGGTGCTAATGGACAACATGGACCCCAGAAGTAGGAACTTGTGGGGCGCATCAAATTATTGGACGGATTCTATGGCCAGCAACCCCGTTTGGTCCGAAAAGGGTGCATGGTTGATGCTATCGGTGTTGACCTGGCTTTCGTTCCACGGATCCGGTAACGAGATCATGTTAGAAACTTTGTGTCGTGTCATCTCAAGGCGTCATCTAGACGATGGCTATCATGGCACGATCGAGTAACACTACACTCTGATCACACGTCCAGAGGTCGTCTGATTCGTTCCGTGTCTGCTGTACTGTCGGATAAGATCAACTTCTACAAGAGAAAATGTCCGTAATTCCTCCTTGGTCGTATGAAGTAACCTCGCTCAAACCTAATGAGGGTGGAAGAAGCGTTTTTATCGAGAATCATACAATATTACTAGGCCTTGGTCTGTGGTAAAGATGCAGGAGTTCCTACCGAAGGAGACATCTTTGCCCCGCCTGCCGACAAAAGAACCAGGCCGGGACCGGACATGATTCTTATGCGCTTTGATAGGCGGATAAAGAATAGCCGAAATTAATTTCCACGCATAATTTTTCAATTAGACCAAAACGAGAAAGAAATACGAAAGGAACATCCCCAATCCCCTTGAAACGTTTCGCGTGGCCTAATGCACCGTGTAATCGCATTTTTAAATACCTTTAGCAACTTTTCACCTTCCACTGTGTAGCTGGCACATCAAGCGAAACGACCCGTGGAGTTTCCTGGTTGCCCCGCAACGTCCAGAAATTCGACGATGGCGACGAAATACTGCTGCAACAAACAATCTAGTTCGCGGCTACTTGTTCCCTAGCAACGAAGAGTAATGAGAAAGTAAGCACTAAGAAATAATTCTTTTGAAAGGAACAACTTTTCGCTATGCTTTGCGTCATCTTGGTGCTCTAATTTTGCGGCAATAATTCGGTTACTTTGAGTGAGTTTTGTGAATGAAGGTTACTGGAAACTTGAATCTAAGAATTATTGGTATACTTTCTTCTCGTTTTTGAGCGAGGTAAGTTGATATCGTTATTTTCGACTTGTGGTGCCTTACCTATATTTTTTTCACATTTTTGAGTCGTTTTCAGTACTATAATCTAATTTCTTAGAATACTTTGAACTAACAGGTTGTTGTTTTCCTGAAAAATAGCTTGTTATACGTTAACCACGTTCGTAACTTGTTATAAGCGTGAAAATCGGATTAGACTGCCGTCGTAGCTCGGAATAAAAATATAATCCATCGTCCTGTGCTAACTGAGTATTACTAAAACCAACGGCAACCATTGAAGTGATGCAAAGGCTTGCTTTTCCGTTGGCAGTCTGCTGCTCGGGTTGCTGAGAAATTAGTCGGACTAGCGTTTCGGACCAAGTTGAACCACCGTGGAATAGAACTGACTCGTGTACGAAAAACTGTGTTCGGCAACGATGTCGTCAATGTTTTCCCAACTTTCTCGTTCTGTGGTTAAGATCCATATTTGTTGTAATATTCGTTTTGTCGCTTTCTGGATAGGGCAGAAAGTAGCAACCGGTGACACATCCGTAGGAACCATTTTACGTTTCGGTCTCGGAACGCTCGGCACAGAGTTCGCCGGCTTGCCAGAGTGCACCTAGACATGGTACCATGAACATTTTTATGGCACTTAACATTTCTGGTTTTCAACTCATCCACCGGTCAGAATTCAGGTTTGGAAGCAAGAAACCGGAAGGTACACAGGTCCTCGGATGCCAAAATTTGGTGCCTTCGCGGATCGGACAATAACGCGGAAGGTCTACCTGACCCAAGATAAAGGATGTTTCAGACTACTTTTCCGTCCGGACCGACATTGACCTGCAAAAACTCAAAACGCTTGTAAGATTTTGCCGCCAACCAATGGGAAGCCCCTTTTGCAGCCCAAGTCACTTGGCCAGACGGATAAGTATGTCAAATCACGTACGTACGTTTCGTTTACCACTTTGACTGTGGTTGTTCTTCAAAGGGAAGTGGCGATTTTTTACGAGCTTCCTGCGCATTCGAGACCGAACCACATTTAAAACAGCTAACGCGAAGTGTAGTCGGTTCTACGTCCAATGCCGAGAAACTACATTGGCTACCCCGCGCCATCCGTGGAATTGGCACGTGACGGCAAAAAGGGCAGCGGAACGACTTTTCTATGGATCTCTACCGGGTCATGCGGGTGGACTAATCTGCTTGAGTAATGTTTAAAATGTTACAAATGTTCTGACCGGTAACTCGAGGTTCAATACGGCGTACCCGACAAATCCCTTGAGTCATTGTCGGCGAGAAGCGTTACCAAACAGTTTATCTGAAAAAAGGGGTTGAAACTCCAACCCCAGTAAATGGATACGCGATGCAACGGGTATCGAAGTCGTTACTCAACGATGGGTTCTAAATGAAACTTAAAAAACCCCAAAAAACTAATTCCACAAGGATGAAATCTACTGACGGAAAATCTAGCTGGACGGAGCAACAGTTGGCGATTCGGAGGCAAATAGAGAATATAGAGGCTATCCTTAATAGGCAATATCGACAAAGCGTGTTACTAAACGACGAGCAACAGTCGTGGCATATAAACCTAGGCGTAAAAATAAGCACAAAATCCTTTTTGTACCTCTGTTTATGTTGTAGGAGTCTAATTTCTCGCAGAACCTTGGCTCGACGATATCAGATAAAACACAGCCGAAACTGTTATTCCTGCATAGCGGCTTGCCTTCCGCATAAACTACGGCCACAAAGGCCACTCAAGGGATACCCAAAAAATAAGAACTGCCGAAAGTAATAAAAAGTTTGCGATCTTAAAAGGGCTAAAATGTTGTGCTGAAAAGGGAGTAATTTAGTAAAACGAGCTATTCCAACCTACCAATGGTAACTTGGCGAAACCATTGTTTTCGGGACACGTCTGTTATGGCCGCATAAGTCGATTTCGTCCTTCTTCGAGGCGCGCGCGTTAGGCACTTCGAAAAGCGTGGTTCACCATTTCCTGGATTTGGTCACTGAATGTGGATAAATGGTGTATTTTCCGTTATCTCCACACATGTGGTCGGTGTGCAGAACCGTGTCCAATCGTTGCCACGTGATCAGATTCCTACTCTAGATGGACGGGAATGGGAAAGCACGTGGGTTGTGCAGGTGCTACCAAACTCTGATGCTGTCGCTTTGGACTAAGCAGAAGAATTTTCTAAATGCATTTTTGTTACTGGAAAAAAGAGCTACGGATCGGATCTATAATGGAGCGGTTGCACACCACACAAAAATTTACCTCACTCTAGCCGGTCAGAAAATTTTCATGTCTTGTAAATTGTTGGAAAATATTCGGTAGCCATCGATCGGACTCGATGTTTGGGCGACTTGAACGACCTGAATTCGATCGGAAAGGGTTTAGGTGAAAAAGTGTGCAATTTTTTTAAAGTTTAAAGTCGCCACAAGTTCCTATTACAAAATGATAAGAGCGATCTGATGGTAGTTTCGAAATTGTTTCACATCATCTGATCCCTTTCCTTTCCTAGGAAAAATGAAAGATTGGCCACAGGTGCCTGAATATTAACTTTGCAGAATTTCCATAAATATATTATTCTAGACACGTTTTTTATGTAAGTGATGGAAACAAGTAAATAATAACAACATATGTAGCATAAGCTGTCTGCTAGCCATTTGGTTATGTCTATATAATTTGAAGAATGAGAGAGAAGTATACGAAGTCTGTTCAAACTCCCTTTCCCTTTTATGCCCATGAGTACGGGCAGAAGACACGTTTTCACTGTCATTATTTCTACAACCAGCGACTCCCATTGATAGTTTGGCAGCACTTTCTTCTCTTGTAATCGGTTATGGCAGTTAGCATTCCATAAATTGCGTCAGCGCATTAAATAGTATTAGAATATGCGCAAACTACAATTTCTCCAGATTACGAAAAGTCTCTATTGTTGATGGTGATCGCCATTGTTACTTTATCCTATATGGTGATATTAATTGCATCAAATAGCCCGAAGGCTTCATGCTCGTGCCTATCACGAACGATTCATTGTGGAAAGATTCAGCTGAATCGACCTTTTCTCAACGATATGCCGGAGTGCCCAGCTTCCTGGTTCGGTATCTTTAGTCATTGTGGCGACATTCCTGGACGGATGATGAGCTGCAGTCTCTTCACTTAGCTAAGGAGCACCATTTGCCTGCAGGTTGTGGTGCCTCCGGAGCGTTATCTTGGCTGTCGTTCCCGAACTCGGGTTAACAGGACTGACACTATGACCAGAAGAACGCACCACAAAAGGATGGACCACATCAAATAATGTGACGGAAGACAGTTACTCCATGCATAACAATGGCGTTGAAATGCCCTGGTTTAACCAATGTCTCAGTTACAATCAGTCGAAATTGCCACCAGCATCCACCAAAGAGTCGTTCGCAGCGTTTGCATCCCAAAATCCAGAGTCGTGGCACCATCCGTGGCCCAGCATCCAAAACGGGTTCGAATCACGTAAATCACTTTAATTATCGTCAACACCGTAGTAGGATCAGAATAGACTAACTACAAGTGC
>NW_026684340.1:11147-13471 GCF_943735745.2 Anopheles bellator | reverse complement strand
GGTGGCACAAGTTGTTCAAGGAAGGCCGGGAGGACGTCGAAGACGAATAGCGATCTCGAAGGCCTTCGACGACGCAAACAGACGAAGATGTGAACCGGGTTCGTGAATTTTTGAACATTGACCGTCGTGGTAGTCTGCGTGAGATCAGTGAAGAGTTCCTGTGAAGAGTGAAGTGCTCCTTCGGCTGAAAAACCGCGTCGCCCGGGTTCGGCCCGACCTCGTCAACAATTGGACCCTTCATCACGACAATGCGCCGGCGCACACCGCCTTCCTCTGCACCTCTGCACTGGCTAAGATGGGGTTCCGGTGCTTCCCCACCCTCCCTATAGCCCAGACCTGTCCCCCCCGGACTTTTTCTTGTTCCCGCTCGTGAAAAGGAAGCTGAAGGGAAGGCGTTTCGACTCCATCGAGGCGATCCAAAAAGCTATGACAGCCGAATTGAACGCGATTCCGGCGGATGAGTTTAAAAAATGTTTCCTGCAATGGATGGACCGCTACCAGCGGTGTATTGACGCTCAAGGGTCCTATTTTGAAGAATATTAGTTGTGTAAGCCAAAAGGTTTAATAAAACTGCTTAAAAAATATAAGGCTCATTACTTTTCAATCAGTTCCTGTATTTCGCATACGTCTAATTGTACAACGGGAAAAGAGTTCAACGTACGGACACCCCATCTTTTCATTGTTTTCAAGCAGGCTTAAGATCGAATTAAGCGGCTAGAGATGCTGTTCGTCATGAAGGAGCTGGGCATTGAAACTAATTTCATACGTTTGGTGATTGGAACTCAGTGTCGAATGAGGGTGCAGGGCTCAATGTCAGCGGTGCTCGGGACAAAAGATGGCGATGCTTTATCTTGTTTACTTTCCAATCTGGCCGTGGAAGATGTAACGAGGCGAGCCAACATTCCAATATAGAGAACCCTGGCCGCAAATATGGCCCAATTCCTGGCATTCGTTGAAGATTTGGATTTCGCCGGACGTCGGCATTTGGACGGCGCTGACGAGTTCACCAAACTGGAAGGAAAAGCTGCAAGGTTAGCCTCGTTGTCTTCTTCTTACTCAACAATCGCTGAGCAGTCTTGGCCTGCACCAGACCTAAATCTCTGTTGCTCTCTGCAACGGTTCATTTTTAAGAGCGCGCCAACCACCCCATCACACCGAATCGGTATTGGGAATCGAAACCGTTGAGCTGGCTGTGGACCGGGGATTCGAACCAAAATTAGCAATATCATGAAACATCAGAGCCTTTAGGCCTTTCGACAATTTTTGTATTCCGACCGCATCACAATGAATGTGCACAATATTTTTCTTCATACTGAGAGGAGACAGACAGAGCGCATTACAGCACACAATTCCCAGTGGACAAAATTGAGTGCCCGTGCTACCCCTCTGCCTGCGACGGGGGCGAGGAAGGCTGAAGCGGATGAAACCGAACGCCCCTCTGCCTGCGACGAGGACGAGAAAGGGCGAGCGGCCCGGTTCATGAGGGTCCGCTCGTAGGTAGACGGATAAAAGAGCAGGAAAAATCACGAGAGGGGGGGGTTTCATGCGCTAGCTTGTGAGTTTCATTTACAGGGAGGGTAGGGTTTCAGAGCCGAGGGGCCATGCGAACGCGAAGACGAACAGACGAGCGAAAGGAAGAGGAATACAAAAAAAGACAGCGAGATCGAGTAAAAATTATAAGTCCGAGAGAGAACGGGCAGTCGATTTTGCTCCAAGTCAAGTGTAAGTGTTCTTTGTTCCATCGCGTGTGATCCTGATAGAAATAATCCAGGTAAGTTTAGTGGACAGTATTCAGTGACAATCAAATAATGTTGAAATGTTTTCGCTTTGCTCGTTTCAGATGTCCAATCAGATGTCCAGATGGGATGCATAGGATTCGAATGCAATGCATTTTACAACGCGTCTAAGGCGTCCGAAGGCAGCTACGCACCAAATTACTACGACGGCCGCTAGTGCAGAGTGAAGAGTGTACGCGAACCGAAAAAAGAGAGAGAAAATATACGCTTCGAAACCGAACCAACCGTGTTATTTTGGCTAGGGGGAATTGGGAGAAAGAAAACGAAGAAAGAGAGGGGACACACAGGAGAGAGGGAGACAAGGGGGTCACGCTGGAGAGTTCATCTTTGGCGGTCGACTCCTTGCGCCGGTTGGCGTTCCGTTCGCGGTTTAGAGTAAGTTTCCCATACAAAATTCGTTTGAAACCGCCAATGGACCGCCAAAAAACCGTGAAAAATGAACCTGAAAGAGCGGCCGGCACTCAATTTTGCTCACTGGGGGTGTTACGAAATATTTCATTTCGTAACGATCGGTAGTCGCAAACATCG
>NW_026684340.1:10790-11047 GCF_943735745.2 Anopheles bellator | reverse complement strand
ATTCGGGGCGAGGAGTCAAGTTCTGTTAGTAAAGAAATTTTCTAACAGGGGGGGAAAACGCTCACGGCGCCCATACGATTTTTTCCGTTACAAGCTTCAGGATTCCGGTATAACGACGCTCACTCCATACATTTCACCGTTACAATTTTCACAGAACTCAGTTATTCCGGTAAAACCGCCATACTGAGAGGGGGCATCTCACGAGTCGAAATCCGCGGCTAGAAAAATGAAAAATTGAGCGATTTTTTTGTTCGGGA
>NW_026684340.1:3037-10690 GCF_943735745.2 Anopheles bellator | reverse complement strand
CTTTCTTCGTTTTCTTTCTCCCAATTCCCCCTAGCCAAAATAACACAGTTGGTTCGATTTCGAAGCGTATATTTTCTCTCTTTTTTCGGTTCGCGTACACTCTTCACACTTCACTATAGCGGTCGTAGCAATTTGGTGCGTCGACAATATCACTTGTTGACGCCGTAGACACGTTGAAAAATGTTTTGCATCCTAGTTGAACATCTGAAACGAGCAAAGCGAAAACATTTCAACATTATTTGATTGTCACTGAATACTGTCCACTAAACTTACCTGGATTATTTCTATCAGGATCACACGCGATGGAACGAAGAACACTTGCACTTATTGACTTGGAGCAAAATCGACTGCCCGTTCTCTCTCGGACTTATAATTTTTACTCGATCTCGCTGTCTCTTTTTTTGTATTTCTCTTCCTTTCGCTCGTCTGTTCGTCTTCGCGTTCGCATGGCCCCTCGGCTCTGAAACCCTACCCTCCCTGTAAATGAAACCACCAAGCTAGCGCGTGAAACTCCCCCTCTCCCTCCTTTCCTCCCCTTCCCTCCGGTGCTACCAACGAGCTCGCCCCGATGAGCCGGCCCGCTCGTTGCAGTGAACGTCGCGCTCGCCCTCTCTCGTCCTCGTCGCAGGCAGAGGGCCCGAACAAAAAAGTCACTCAATTTTTCATTTTTCTGGCCCCAGATCTCAACCTGTGAGACAACCTCTCTCACTATGGCTGGATTGAGATATAACGGCTCACTTTCCTTCTTGTATATCCCAAAAATCGCGTTTATATCCCAATCCGTCTCACTAGCTCCGTGAGCGTCTCCCCCTATATTTTTTATTCTCTCTTCCTCTCATTCCATACACCCTCTCACCTACATACTCTCAATGCATGAACTGTCAAATCGTTGTGATGTTGTAAACAAAGTGTTGCATTTATTCATAACCACCAATTACAATATTTTCACAATTGTTTCACTATTCCACCATGTACATGCACTTTTCACTTATCTCTGCGTGTACGTAGAGTGTATCCATCCGTGAATCCTGTATTTCATGTATCCTGTACCATCCGCCCTATCGACATTGTCCCGTACGCTGCTAATGGTTAGCTGAAATGGAAACAGACGCGTTGCACTTTCACTATTTAGAAGTAAATACTTATCGAGAAATGCTTCCCGATGCTTAAATTTACTTACCGAAATAAGCAACAGCTTAGAATTCACAGTTAAACACTATTTTTACACCGATGATGCGTAGTCGATTTGCTTGCGTCGTTCGTTCTGTGTTCCTGCATGAAACTAAGAGTTTCTAACAGTTTGACATTGGAGTGCCGGACTGGATGCTACATGAGCGTGACAGAGACAAAAAAGTTGTTCGGTGTTGCGCTTTCTTTCTGGCCTTTGGTGAGAAACGAATCGGCGCTCAGATATTTCGTCTCACTATAGAAAATATGAGTGACTTTTTTGTTCGGGGGGCGTTCGATCTCACTCGCCTCAGCCTTCCTCCGCCGCGTCGCAGGCAGAGGGGGTGGCTCGGGCTCTCAAAATTGTTCACTGGGTCTCAGGGCACTTTTCTGTTGCTGGGTCTGACCCATCCTTGAGTATGCATGTGTGGTGTGGTCCCCCGCCGGCAGCACTGCCATGAGCCGCCTTGAGGGGGTCCAGAGGAGGTTCACGAGGTGCGCCATCCGTCGCTTTGTTGGTGCTGCCTCCACTGTCAGACCCCCTTATCGCATTCGCTGCCGTATGCTTCGCCTTCCCAGAGTTGAGGATCACCTCACGATGGCCAAGGCGCTCTTTGTTGCCAATCTCCTCCTCCAAAACATTGACGCTCCTAATCTCCTCGCCTCTCTCCCTTTCTATGCGCCATCCCGACATCTGCGGGATAGGTCGCTGTTCCTGATTCCCCCTCGCCGGCCACGGTCAGAACGATCCATTCCTGCGTGCCCTTTCGGCCTTTAACGAAGCGAGCAGCCTGTTCGACTTCAATGCCTCCCTTTCACTCTTCCGTTCCCGTCTCCTTGACTCCTCTTTATAATCCCCTCCCTCCTCTTCTCCCTCTCCTCATTTTCCACTTACCTTATCCTCTTTAGTCTGTAAGTATTTTCTGCTTTTCTTTTCTTTTCCCTATTTTTGCATCTTGCATCTTTTCTTTTTTTTTGAGCATTTGTTAAGCCTGAACGGCGAACATTTTGTTATAAATAAATAATAAATAATAATAATAAATTAAATAAAACAGTTCATTCGGTTGCGCAGAGTTTATTTTCTCTCTCTTTTTTTGGATTCGCGTTCACTCTTCACCCTTCACTATAGCGGTCGTAGCAATTTGGTGCGCAGCTGCTTGTTGGAGACGCCGTAGACACGTTGTAAAAAGTTTTGCATTGGAATCCTATGCATCCTAGTTGAACATCTGAAACGAGCAAAGCGAAAAGTTTTCAACATTATTTGATTGTCACTGAATACTGTCCAATAAACTTACCTGGATTTTTTCTCTCAGGATCACACATAATGGAAAGAGAGGCACTAGCACTTGGTACTTTGCACTTGACTTTGCATAGAAGTTTAAAACAAACTGCCGTCCTCTCATAAACTTCGGGACATAGAATTTTGCCTCGATCTCGCTATCTCTGTTTTTCCTATTCCTTTTGCTTTCTCTCTTCCGTCTTCCACCTGCACCGCGTACGCATCGCCTCTCGCCCATAGCGCCTTTCCTCTCCAGATAATTCAAACCCACAAGCTGACGCGTGAAAGCCCTCCTCACGGGGTTCCCTCTACTCCTTTCCGCAACTGCCCAGAAGCGGACCCTCATGAGCCGGCCCGCTCGTTGCAATGAGCGTCGCGCTCGCCTCTCTCGTCCTCGTCACAAGCAGAGGGGCAGGTTTTTCATCACGAGTTTTTCATTACTTTATGATTCAACCGTCTGGTTTGTCTAATTTTACCTTCAGGTACGGTCGTGTTGCTCTTCGGGGTCACCAGTTGTAGAGCTACTTGCTGGTCGAGAGTTAAGAATGAAGTAGTCCGGTTGCTGGTTTTCACACTACTGACTTTATTTTATTATATTGATGATGATGATGATGATAAGTCCCACCTCTTACCCCTGCATAAGTTTGAGAAGGACGGATTTATCTATCGATAACTACAAATAACAATCAGCGAGAGGGGGGATGGGAGCAAACTCTCCAGAATCGTGGCATCTAGCTTTACTCCTTTCGTACAACGGTCGCCATCCCTTAAAGTGTTAGAATGTGACAATGCATGACATCCTCCACTAAAAAGGGAGGGTCCACTCTCTGGAGTACAGCAGGTTTCTCTTGCTCTGTTTGTAGTGACACCTCCAGTTTCCATTGGCTGATAATGTGGTGCCACTCAGCAAAAAGTCTGATCATCTGCGTTTAGCTAATAGACACCAACGATTCTATTCGTACAGAATGCCCACCACTTCCTCCTTTGCGCGCGCGTGTCTCAAATCTATCTAGTCTCTTTCATTATGATTATTATTGATATTTTTGTACATTCATTTTCTCAATATTTTTTAATCTTATCATCACCATAATCAACCGTATGATGACAAGTATAATTTTAACAGATTGCTCCACAAGATCCAAGATTTGACAGTTACAACATGTAAAAGTTAGACGCAAGTTATACGGCCTCTCTCATGTATGCAGAGCACAAACGCTTGAATTCCCTCAGATCTGCGGCTTGTGTGATGTGCCTCGGCATACTATTGTACTATTGTACTCCCTTGAAGAACAAGGAATTACAGTCGTTTACTGACAAATAGTTTGGTAATCTCGGATCGCCTGCTCTGCGAGTGCAGTAGCGGTGAACGTTTGACCCCACGACTATCCGTTCTCCCAAGTACAATGGCACAATCCCTTTCAAAATTTTATATACAAAAATTGCCGTTTGGTATGCGATTCTCTGCCTAACTGACATGCACTGTAAAATATCTAGCATGATAATAGATGAAGTGTACCAACTACTACCCCAAATTAGCCCCATAATTCTGTTCTGCAGCCTCTGCAACCTTTGAAGCTGTGTTTGATTTCCAAGGAATAAAATGGAGGCACAAAAATCAAAGTGGGGTGACACTATTGACTTGTATAATTGAACTTTCGCAAAAAAATTCAGATTGCTGTTCAACCTACAGATCACTCCACACTTCTTTGCCACCTTTGAGGTAATGTAATCCAAGTTTGGTCCAAACTTCATTCTATCATCCAACACTACTCCCAGATATTTCATCTCTGAAACTCTATCGATAGGTTCCTGTTTGATGACAATAGACAGCCGGATGTCAGTTGACTTCGCTGACAAGATCATGTACTTGGTTTGCTTCATTCAAAGCAAACCATTTGCTTTCACATTCAAAGCCAACTTTTTATATTTACACCAGCCATCTAAAGCCAGCAAATCGCTATTCATTAGTGCCTCAGCCTGTTTTATGTCTATTTTAGAGACAAATAACACTGTGTCATCCGCGAAAAGATTGATATCACAATATTTTAAAATACTTTTCATGTCATTTATATACATAATAAATAACAGTGCCCCAAGAACACTGCCTTGCGGCACCCCAAGGGTGTTATCAATAGAGTCCGAAGAGTGGCTCCCGAAAACTGTCCTTTGTATTCTGTCCTGTATCAGCTGATCTTTCACAAAAAATTCCAAGACCTTTTCAAGAATATTGAGCATGTCAATGGGGCGAAATGGGCCGCATTAGTAGCACCAGTCACTTTTGGAATAGGGATAACTGCCGACTCCTTCTATGAGGCCGGGAAAATACCATTCTCTAGAGATTGGTTAATCACCGAAAGAAGCATCTGCCCAACCACACAGAAACTGTCCTGCAGTACTTGAGCGTTTACTTTTCCTATTCCGGCCTTGTTTTTTTTAAGTTATAGCAAATCTTTCTGAGCTTGTCATACGAAATTCGTTCAAACTTGAACCTTTGCCTTGTAATAATGATATTCCTCAGCTCCGTTGGTTCAGGCATATCAGCAATTCCTTTATGAATAGTTTTAACGCTTTCAATAAAGAACTTGTTAAAACCCTCTGCAATTGAAGCTTCGTCGAAAACGACTCTTCCAGCAAATTTCACAACAACTCCAGTTTTATCCTTAGGTTTTAGCATGGATTTAAGAATTTTCCATAGTTCCCTGCTATTCCCTTGGTGCTTACTGATCTCGCCACAGTAAAAAATCTGTTTAGCTTTTTTTAATTCGGCAGTATATTCATTTCTCAAAACAGTATAAAGATACCAGTTTTCTGAAATGTTGGTTCTAATGAACTTCTCATATGCCTTATCTCTCCTTCTTTTTAGTCTAGCAAGCTCTGTGTTGTACCATCTGCTGGAGGTGTGACCTGGTACCGATACAGACAATACAGATAATACAGAAAAACTTTCCACAGCTTTTTCCAATACTTCCCACAGGTGTTTGGCTTTGTCACTCAAACCAGTTTCAATCTCCTGCAAGCAATCCTCCACTGCCTTACAAAGGGTTTCTTTTGAGTACCTGGATAAGCATACCTTACGTCTATGGTCCATACCAGGGCACTTCCGTCCAATTCTGATACCTATCGTCTCGTGATCAAGATATCGATAGTCGGGACCGTCCGTACCGCAATAGCTTCACTGTTACCGTACACATGGTCAATCAAGGTCCTGCTGACCCTTGTCATGCGTGTTGGTTGGCTCACTTTTTGATACATGTTATAGGATGACATTAAATTTTTTAGGTTTTCGGATCTTGGCGTGTTGAACCAATCTATGTTAAAGCCCCCCATAACCAAATTCTTTTTGTTTAGATGAACGAATTCCTCTAGCCATACATCCAGTATTTCCATAAAACGTAAATCACTTGAACTTGGTGAGTGGTACAGAATACCGTAGTTAGCTGGCGTCGCACCGCGAGAAACGGTAATGCCAAGAAACCAATTATTTTCTTCACTTCGATTGACTAAAACCTTGAAAACAACAGAGTCCCTAGCATACATTGCAACTCCACCCGTGTGGCAGGAATTAAACAGGCAACATACGCTCCTATAGCCTGTCACATGGTACTGGTCAAACGCTTCTGCCTCAGTGATATGGGTTTCAGCGATAAAAACAAGAGATGGTTTGAGTTTTAAAATAATCTCCTGCAACATAATGTAGTTAGTGGACAGTCCTGCAATGTTGAGATGTAGAATCTCATATTGGTGACTAATAACCGCACCTACCCGCTATTGTGGGGAATTTCTTCTCTTTTCCCAATGAACCTTAAATGTCGGACAGTCTCTGCTATTTGCAGCGTGCAGCGTGAGTATCGATATCTGTACTCTTTAGTCTATTCTCCTGCACACAATTTATACACTTCAACACCTCTGATTTGCAGAGCGATGTTTTGTGCCCCTCACCGCACCTGGAACAGGCTTCTTCGTACTTGCAAGCCTTTGTTGTGTGTCTAAATCTCCCACATTTAAAACACCGCAACACCCTGATTGAACGACACATGCTATAAATATCAAAACCTATCTTAACTCTTTTTCTATTCTCAAGATAGCCATATGCTCCTTCGTTGACATCTACAAGGGCATTAAATTTTTCATATTTCATCTCCTTGTTTTCAAACATCTCTATGACTTTTACTATTTACCATGGAATGTCACCATTTTGAGATTTGAGGAAATCTTCAATTTCCTTTTCTCCGTCATACCCAATAATTTCATCCTAATCAGAGGAAATGAGACGGAATATCCTTCTCCGAGATGTGTAGCAGCTCCCTGACTTCGTTTATGTTTGCAATTTTTTCTACCCTGACCGATACCTGGCCTTCATTACCGTTGCGGAAATCCGAAAGTTGATGCTCCCTCGGATCCAATTTTTCCCTTAAATAGGAACGGGTCACCGCGCCAGTTTGGTTGATTTTCGGAATGACTACCCTGCTGTCCGTTGGACGAAAGCTTAGCAACTGATTGCGTTGAGCAACTTGCGTCAACATTCCTAACCGTGGTCGAAATCGATAGCTTCCCACCACTGGTCCTCTTCTGCCTAACCACTTCGGTCCACGTCTCATGGTCTGGAGTCGCTGTGTCAGATATGATTTCTGTTTGTAAGTTAGCAGCAGGTCCCTCACAGGCAATTTTCTGATTATTCACGGTGAGTAAGTCGTCTAAATAGGTTTGATCCAGCAAAACTGACTCAATGGTCCGTCACTTGTCAACATTCTCGGTGTTATTTACCTGTTGTTTGTCAACAGCGTCAAGCGCGTCATCTGTAAATGCCCGTAAGCCCTCTTTCAATTTTTCACACATACTTATTTCAAAATTTTTGAACTTGTCGTTCAGCATATCCAACGTAATACAATCGTTGCAGTGGGATCTCTTGCCCGGTTCTTTGGTGACATTGCAACCGTCGCACCTAAAAAACAAATTCGGGTTATCAGAAAGAATTATTTAAACAGACATTTTTAAGGATGTGCAGCGACGATGAAATACACCGCCCACTATCACAGGCTTACTGCATTTCGAGCAGTTATTGCCATCCATCGCTGAATTTCGGGCCTCCGCTGACCCTGGGGTCAAACTCATGACACCAACACACAGATCAGTCGTACACCTTGCAAACATTACAAACAAGAACCAGACGCCAGGTGCCCGCCAGACCGTGATAAATATTTCGGCGA
>NW_026684340.1:0-2537 GCF_943735745.2 Anopheles bellator | reverse complement strand
CACTACACTAAGTTAGACACAAACAAACACTTAGGCACGCCTGCGAACGCTATGATCACCGTTAGGCAAACATTTCATCCACAAAACAACAAAAATCTACGGAGCACACAAAACACGACTACACTTGTCATCGTCACTTGACGGACTTGATACTATTATACTGAAACTTATTTACACAGGTTTCATGTATTGGTGTGATCCGCCACAGTGCCTATATCGTATTTGGTCGAGAAAAAGCTAGAAATCATGAAACTTCAAACCAAATAAATGGGTTTATTCATCATTTTTCCTACTTAAAAAGTCTCAAAACCAAAAGTTGAATCGAAACAACGGTTTGGAAGATACGTACGCTATAGAAAGTTGACTGAGTAATCTGATTCCACACTTTCTTCTCACTTTCTTCTGTATAGGAACTTGTATACGGACTTTTCCCGAAGAAGTTTATGTGCCTTTTGAATAGTGCTGTCCTTTAAATTTGCCATTAATGAAAGCAAATTCTAAATCTTTATTTGGTAGAGGTTTTAGGCACGTGAATTGCACTACAACAGCCTCCAATAACAGCCCACACGAAACGAAAGTACTAAGGTCAGTTAATTTAATTGAAACATCAAATTGCACAACAAGTATAGATTTTTTTCACTCCCAATGAAGTGATAAACACAATAGATTACCTTAAAAAATTTAAAGCTCTTGGCATGGACGGAATCTTTAACATTCTTATCAAAAAACTCAGTCTACTTAACAAAAAATTCATTACTCGCCTGTTCAACGCTTGTCTTCTAAATTGTTACTTCCCAAATGCCTGGAGGACAGCAACAATATTCCCAAAAATTAAACCCGGTAAAGATCCGACTCAACCGAGTAGCTACAGACCAATTAGGCTGCTTAGCTTTCTAAGTAAAATCTTTCAAAAATTGCTCCTGACACGCATTATAGAGCACGTGAAATCAAATAACATTGTTCCAATCCAACAGTTTGGTTTCAGACCAGGTCACTCAACAACGTTACAATTAACCATAGTTATAAACCATTTAAGAAAAGCTAAAGCAGAAGCCAAATCAACAGCCATCGTCTCTTTAGACATAGTAAAAGCATTCGATAGTGTTTGGCACTACGGACTGTTACACAAAATGCATAAACTTAATTTCCCGCTATACGTTCTAAAGATACTAAAAAGTTATCTCAACAACAGAAGATATAATGTGCTTGTCAACAACACGCTCTCTGCATCTTTTAATGCACCAGCTGGTGTCTCACAAGGAAGTATCCTTGGTCCTTCCTTCTATAATATATTTACGTCCGACATTCCAAAAACAAGAGCGTGTGCGGTGGCAATTTATGCTGACGATACAGCCCCTAGCGCCCGATAAAGAACCTACCTACCTACAAAAAATCGATAATATCAATAAAAATTATTACAATAACTGGAAGATAAAACTCAATCCACATGATAAGTCTAAAAATCAATCCACATGATAATCAATCCCATGATAAAGCATGGCCCACTTAGAATCGGGAACAATTTCATGATTTCTAGCAGCGCCTCTGGTGGTCAGATTTCAAAAGTGTTGATAGTCATATCTTTCAACTTTACATTCAACTTTCAGTGTTGAAAGTTTCATCTTAGTACGTGGAGTTTATGGAAAGTTATGCTTAGTTGAACTCTAAAGAAGAAAAATAATTCTGCAAAATCACGTCGAAAACACCACGTGGTCTACTTTAAAAATCTCAAAAACACAAAAATTCACAAAATCAAATCTATATGCTGTGCTTTACCGTTTCTGGGAACCCAATACCGTAGATTGAAAGATTCAGAGAAGACGTCGTAGAGGAACATACAATCGACAGCTGAACTGGAAGGTTTTAAGACCAATCGAGGCAAATCCTGGACTTTAGGTTCGGGATATTGCATAAAAATATGGTACCAGCAAAAGTACTGCCCGGGAGATCTGTCTACGAAGAGGCTTCTGTTTTTTCCTTGCATGTAAGCATCCAAAAACGACACTTACACAAAATCTAGTCATTAAAACACGCGATTCTAGTTGTACAAGAAGGTTATGACGATGTACAAAGGATGCTTGCTTATGGACGACGAAACATACGTGAAATTTGATTTTGGATGGCTTCCTAGATTAAAATTTTATCTCGCCACGGCACGGGGAGATGTCCCCTCCAAGATCAAATTTATATTCGCCAATAAATTTGCACAAAAATTAATGATATTACAAGGAATTTGCACCTGTGGACAGAAATCAAGGTTTTCATCACAAACACGACGATGAACTCAACTCTATACAAGGCAGCGTGCCTCAAACAAAGGTCACGCAAAGGTCCGGTAAAGTTTTGGACTGATTTGGAAAGCTGCCACCATAGCAGGGATGTAGTTCTGTGATATTTTTACAATAAGGTGGATTTCATCACAAAGGATATCAACCCACCAAGTTGCCCTAGACTCCGCCCAATCGAAAATTATTGGGCAACAATCAATAGGAAGTTGAAGAAGACTGAAAAGGTGATGCGGAATGCTGCAGAGATGG
>NW_026684339.1:0-12866 GCF_943735745.2 Anopheles bellator | reverse complement strand
ACAAACCCCTTGATGTAGGACTAGCCCTGAAAGTGGTAAAGTCATTTGATGGCTCAGCGGCAGAGCTCAACGGGTACCTCGAAAGTGTAGATTTGCTGCAGGATTATGCAGAAGGCGTATCCGAGCTGAGCATGATCAAATTTTTAAAAATCACTTTAACGGGGGCCGCCCGAGGAACTCTCGAAGGAATCGAGACGTTACAGGGGGCGAAAGACAAGCTAAGGGAGAAATTCGGCGTTCGGCTGACTCCCAAGGCAGTGGAGAACGAAATGGCCACCAAAAAACAACAAAACAAATCCGTAGTGGATTTCGGGGAAGAAATCAGCAAGCTGGCCACTAAGTTGGCGGCTGCATACGTTTCCCAGGGAACGTTTGCTTCCGAGGCTGCCGCTAGCAACCTAGTAGAGTCGGTGGCGGTAAAGGCTTTTATCGAAGGGTTGAAAGATCCAACCTCCCAGTTCCTGCTTAAGGCACCGAACCCGGCCACCACGAATAAGGCCATTTCAGACGCACTTGAGTGCGGATCGAGTACTTCCAGAACCACAGAAAATACGCTGTGGTTCCGATCGAGTCATGGCTCCGATGAGCAATGTGGAAAATCATTTGAGGAACTCAAAAGATGTTTTATGAGACAACCGATTCTGGAATACCCAGACTTTAGTGAAACAAATCAGTTTCAACTTCATACTGACGCATCTGGGTACGCAATCGGAGCGGTTTTGTCTTTTGGTTTTGTGGAGGGAACCCGGTAGCCTACGCAAGCAGGGCACTCAATAAAGCCGAGGCGAACTACAGTACCATAGAGAAAGAACTACTGGCCGTAGTTTGGGCTACTAAACATTCTAGGCCATACCTCTATGGAAGAAAGTTCGTTGTTTATAGTGACCATAGACCGCTGGTGTACTTATTTACCCTAAGCGACCCCTCTAGCAGATTAACCAAGTTTCGCCTGGCGCTAGAGGAGTACGATTTTGAAGTGGTTTATAAGAAAGGCAACGAGAACGTGGTGGCGGACCCGTTATCACGTATCTCTATGCAAGACCTTAAGTCACTCCAGGAGAGAACAGCGCCAGTGGTCACTCGGGCAGCTGCAGCCAAGGAGGCAAAGAGTCCCAGCGTAGAGAATGATTTACAACCGCCGGAACTACCCAAATACATGACAGTGACATGACCAAATACATGAGAGTCTCAAAGGGTCATACGGAAAAAGATTTCCAAATCGCCCCGATTTTTTTCGAGTTTCCCTACGAAAGGACACACCTTGACCTACGGGCAATGATGTCAAAAGTGGAGGAATACTCGAAGCAAAATGCTGTGAAGTATGTGGTGATAAAAAACAGCAAAGTCCTGCAGGACATTATAAAAAGCTATCAGGCAATAAAGAAAGAAAAACCACATACAATGCCTGATTTAGTCGTAATAGGGGAAAGAATAAGAGAAATAAATGACCAAGAAACGAGACTACTCATCCTAAATGATTACCACCTATTGCCAACTGCCGGCCATGCAGGTGTGCCACGTACGTTAGCCACCTTGCAAAAGAAGTTTTATTGGCCAAACATGAAAAAAGACAATGTAGGCAATGCCAAATCAACTGGGTGTAAGAAAATCCCCATGACTGTAACGACAACCGCGGAGACAGCATTCGAAAAAATCTATATGGATCTTGTAGGCCCACTGGTAAAATGCGAAGGCTATGAGTATATACTCACCACGCAATGCGAGTTGACGAAATACATAACGGCCACCCCGTTACCAAACAAATCAACCGAAGTTACGGCAAGGGCTCTAGTGGACAACGTGTTTTTAAAGCATGGTGTGCCAAAAAGAATAGCTTCCGATAGAGGCGAAGAGTTTATGTCGGGAATATTCAACTCTTTGGCAACACTGTTAGGCATCGAGAAATTAAACTCGACAGCCTACCACCATGAATCAATAGGTGCATTAGAAAATACCCATAAAAGTTTGGGTAATTTTCTACGCATCTACTGTAACAACAAACTTTTCTCGTGGGTGCATTGGGTACCGTACTATTGTTTTGCATACAACAACACGGTCCACTCCACGACGAACTACACCCCCTTTTATTTAGTGTACGGGAAGGAGAGGACGTCAAAATTCGAAAAAAATTTGACACCGTCCACAAGAACAGGGCAAAAAAAGTTTAATAGTAAGGAAAGGGCGTGCGGTGGAAGTAGAATGTAGAATTGTTAGCATAATTACTATTAATTAAACTATAATTACTAAACAAAAATATTACTGGCGCTAACATTTTTCTTTTAAATTAAGAAAGGGCGTATGGTGGATGCAGCCCCAGCTTAAGTTAAGAGTAACATTACAAGGACAACCGAACTAAGTCGAAAAGCGACATAGCAATAGTCACCGAAACTAATAGCTGGTCTCTCGACCTCCACCTCAACCAACCTGCGAAATCAGATCGGACCACGAAAGCAATCGTCGCGAGAACGAGGCCCGCCAGAAGTGAGTAGCGTGAAATGAAGTGAAATTTAGCTGCAACTCGTTTTAAAGAAGGCCGTTAAGTACATTATTTAAGTGCCGGGCGGGCGTGTGATAAAAGAGAGTGATTTGCGGCGACGCCATTTTGATGATCTAAACTGCATCACCGACGAACGACTCGCCCGATAGCGGGGCGTCGAAAATCCTTAAGCGCATAGGCCAGCCATACCAGCCCGCGCTGAATGCAAACCACGACAGCGTGTCCAGAAGCTAAGGACAACACGCCCACGCAAACAACGGATCCTTTTGCTTATACGAATACAGTACGGTTCAGAACCAAACTCTGCCGATTGCACATGAAACCATGAAATGGAGCAAACTGTCATCCTGCTATCGAATGCCGACCATTGTCGTTGGCGATAGAGCATACGATATTTCGAATGCGATGCGCGGACGATGATCGAATACCAACAATCCAGCGGACGGCTCAGAAGTTATAAAGTGTACGGCAAAATGCTTAACGGAAGCAAGTATTGAGATGTGCGGCAAAAAAAAAGAAAAATTGAATGCTTTCGTTCGGGTAACGCGTAGGCATACGGTTGACGTCGAAGTGAACGCAATAGTATACAAAGCCTAAGACTTACACCAAGTCATTGCCGTTTGCGTTTGGTTTGGTAAGAAAAGCGCAGAGCAAGAGCGAAAGAGCGAGAGAGAGAAAGAAAGCAACAACAAAATGAAATAAAATGAGGATGTTAAGTTAAACATATCTAGATCAATGTTAATCTATTTATGCTCTCCAACTGATGACAAATGAACGATCCGATCGAGACCACAACCTGCTCCCATGATAGCAGTGCAGCAGTCAACGGCCAATTCGCTGCGTCGACAATTATTTACTACAGGTAAACAGCGGTAAACACAGAGCAGGACACCCCCCCCCCCTCCACCAATACGTCAGCTTTGATAAGGTAAAAGTAAGAAATCATTTTATGAAACGTTCAAAGTAAGAAATAAAGTCAGTTCTGTACTTGGACTCATAATTATATCAGATAGCGACCTCCGACTGTCACACTTTTGTTATTTGGAGAAGCCCTATCGATATGCCAAAATAAGAAACCATACGTTCGACCCATCGTGCGCTGCATAAGAATAGAATCAGCATCATCAGCATCCAGCAGATCGCGGAATCGTCTCGCAGACCTTTCCTCTTTTCCCTGAAGCCGCTAACTCTCGTCTGCCGTGTTCTAAGAATTATGCTGATAGCGAAATGAAAGTTTATGCGCCCATCACGACACACTTTTATGACGAATAGTGAATTTTGCGCAATTAAGAAAACGCAATCAACGAATTCAATGGGGTTCAGTGTTTTCTGAGAACGTTGGATGGCTCGGTAGGTGCGTCTCATGGGGGCCAACATCCCACCCTTCCGAGTGGTCCTGGCTCTCGGACGTCTGCCTGTCCTTTGTTGACCGAAACATGAAAGCTGCCGGCTTCTTCCTGACTCTTGTATCCCCGTGGATCCATTGCCACTTCTGATCGCTTCGCAAAATGAGTTTAAATTATCTATCACTCGAAAGAGACGAACGACGCACCATCGACGCACATGGATCACTCATTCGCAGAAACGTAGCGTTGTTATGACAGTGCGCCCGGATCAGTGGTGTCACGCCGAAATGAAATATGGCCCGGTTATGTTAATATGTTTTTATTAGTTTTCGCGAAAAAAATCCTCAAAGGGATAGACGGATGGGTTGTAAAACTCGACGACTCGGCACCCCAATTTAAACGGTCGCCAATTTTAACGGACGCCAAGTCGGCCGACGAACCGACGGTCTTCGAAGTATTGTGATGTGATTATTCCTCTTCCCTTTTTTCCCCCTCTCTCTCTTTCACTCTTTTTTTGTATCTATTTCGCTCTCTGTCGCTCCGGTAAATGATGGCCGATTTTCAGGCACCCGGATCTTAAGTTTCTCGATGCTTCTACTTCTTTCCGAAAACATTAACTCGCGTCGAACAGACACAGTCAATAACATGTCATAACAGTTTAAGAAAATAAGTGTTATTAGTAATAATAGCAGAAAGATTACTCACCGTTGTCTTAGAGTAGTCGATAACCCCGGCGTGAAATTTGGTGACCATGGAGTAAAGTGATATTTATAGATGATGATATTTTCTAGTGTAAGAAAGCCCTTAAAAATTGATCGATTTTATGACAGAGTTCATTTGAATGTGACGAAAGAGGTCATAAACAGCACCGAAAACCGAAAAGCATGGACATGGCGGTCACCGTCAATTAATGAGTGTATAACTTTACTATCTGTTCGGAAGGTGAGAATTAATCAATCCGTTGGCAGCTTTCCTAATAAATTGTTTTATGGCTAAACCGCGTAATATTGAAAAATATTTTAAGAGTGTTGAGTAATCTTCGGAACTACATGTGAACAATATTTGTTCTGAACAATAAGTCTGAATATTTCGAGTTGCGAGAAGGAAGAAGCTTGAAATTTCCGGTAGTTCCGAAGGTTCCCTGTTACAAAGAAACAATTACACTTGATCGCGAGTGCGACCAAGCTACTTTGCTCACCTCATCTTGATTGGTTGATTGATAATTTGAATAATATTGATTGGGTTGATTGGGTGAATAATAATAATTAGTAATTGCGTGTTGATGGTTGGTTGGTTGGTGGGAAGGGATCCAATTGCGTGGCCATTCGAAGTTTAGGACCGGGCCAGCAAAGACACAAAAATACGCATACATACACAAACAAACATAAGCACACATAAAAGCGGGCACAGTGGCCCGCTCGCCCGTTCGTTCACACAAACGCACACGCACACATACAGACGAGCACACAAACATATGTTCAGGCAAATACAATTACATCAACAAGAACACAAAAGTTTATGCGCCTGGTGGCGCATATCCCCATGCACATGTCCTCGTTCCCCATCACGTCCGTGATTGGGTTCACTAGTTCGCGATTCTGCAAGATCGCACGCATACACTCACTGGCGCCCGCACACACTGTTAAACAAAGTTCCAATGCAACTTAGAAAACTGGGATTCACTGGAACTGAGTCTGATGCTGACGGTGGCTGCTTCTCGACTGACGCTCGGAGTTCGCGGGCTAACCATCCGATGCGCAGTTGGTTAAGCGCTGCGTCTCTCTCTGCTGCGTCTCTCTCTGCTGCGTCTCTCTCTGCTGCGTCTCTCTCCGCCGCGTCTGTACGCTCCGCTTCCCGCCGCCCCCCCTGGGCCCATTCGGTTTCGTCACATCCTTTCTCAGGGCCATGGGGCATATTGGTGATGATAAAACAGAGTGTGCGGGAGAGAGCGAGAAAGAGAGAGAGAGAGGAGAGAGAGAGGGAGACTAAAGAAAAGGGAGAGTAAGAAGTAGAGAGAGAGAGAGAGAGAGAGAGAGAGAGAGAGCGCGTGAGACAGAGAGAATAGTATGTAAGTTTCTTCGCCGGCTTCTTCGGAGACTTCGGACGACGTCTGTGGAATGCGGACCCCCAGGGCAGCGAAAGAAACGCAGGTCGTAAAAATGAACTCGCTCGACTCCTGACCGTGGGTCGTGGGCGTGAAAAAAGGATTTCGGACGTGGCCAGAGGACCGGGGGGGTTACATCTGGAACCGATTGGAACCGGATGCCTCACTCACATAACCTTTGCCGGTCTTTTGTGCCGAGCGCCCGAACGAAACAGTGAGGCGGTTTTTTTCATTTGGTTATAAAACCGAAACGGCTGAATATTTTTCGACGGTTAAACATGTATTCGAAAGCTTCATTCATGACATTTTTGTATGAAATATAATTTTGGTTGTGGAACGTTGGAAAATATGAAAAACCTATTTCCAAAGAGGTAAGTTTTCAACGCAAACGGTTCGATATTTGATACGCTCATTTCATTCCACCATTGAGAAAAACCAGTGTCGCCCGTCCGGTGTTAGGAATATTGCTCGATGGCTCGAGACAAACGGTTCAATGTGGCAATAAAGCGGTCACTATGCCCAGTACAATGAGAACGATGAGAAAGGCAAACCTATTGTTCGGTGGCGACAATTGTGGAGAAAAACAACAGACCCCCCCAGCGTACTTCTTTCGGTGCTATCACGCACAGTACCGCTCATCGGCGCACTCTTATACATGTATATGTACGACGGTTGTGTGGAGTGGTGATCGCAGCAAACATTGGCCCGAAGCTTGGCCTTGAGTGTGCTGCTTCCTTCGTTATGAACCTGGTATTGTAATGTTTCGCATTCACACTTTTCAAAGGAAGACGAAAGAGCGTGGCGCGAAAGTGCGTCGATCGAAGCGACGCTGGCCGAGCATAACCCAGCTACGTATGAGTCATCGAGTCAACGGTGGCCAACCGGCACTAAAATGCAACGCAATAGAAACGGTAGAGCTGGAGAGAGAGCACCATCCACAGTGAAATAGTATTCACTCGACTATCTGAAATGCCTGAGCTTCATTAGATCGCTGAAATTATTTAACTATTTGATTAATTATTTAATAAACTATAAATTAATATAATATTAAAATTAATTATATAGTTAATTAGTAACATTATTTATTCATTTAAAAGCAATGCTAAAGAGTCAACTTATTTTCAAACTTATCTGTAATTTGTAATGCCTTGCCCTACTGCTTGAGCAAAATTAGGCCCCAAAAATATATAATTACCAATTAATTAGTAAATTAATTAATATAAATATAAAAAGTTATATATAATAAAAAAAGACAATTATTTATTTATATATTTATTTAACAAACAATGTTCACGGGTCAACTTGTTTTCTAAACTTAGGTAGGTAAAAGTTACGGTTGGGTCGTGATTCCACTACCCACCTCCAGTGCCGTTTTCATATAATATTAGAATAATTGTTCAGTTCAGCTTAGCGATGCCAAACTAGGAATCAAAAGAGAATCAACCCATTTGCTGGGAACGAAAACTGCAACCGCAGAGCAGAACGGCGGGAGCATTTTTATGCTTGTTTAGTTGACATTTTTAGGGTATCCGTGGGTAGGGTAGCGGGGGTGCCTGCTGCGTACAGCTCAGAAAGCAAGACCGGTGCTGCTGGATGCAATTCAATATTGGAAGCGGAATGAATCCGTCTCATAAGCACAGAGCGAGCGAAGAACTGGTGATGAAAGGGGAGTGCAATAATGGCTGCTGCTCCGAACTACGACCAAAATTGGTCGCTTTTATGGCAGAACTCATTGGCATTTGAAGAACGAGTTCATAAGCAACTCCGAAAACAGAAAAAAAACATGTGTATAGATGCTGGTAAGATGCTGGCAGCCGCCGTCAGATAATTACTTTATAACTTTACGATCTGTTCGGAGCTATGTCCAGGAATTGCTCAAGCCGTGATGTTTTAATCCGATTGCAGTCCTCTTTATAAATCGTTTTATGGTAAAACGACGAAATTTTTTAGAATTAGGAGTGCTGAGTAAATCGGTGCTCTAAAGCCTGTTCCACTTAGAATCAGGAACAATTGAATTGGCTCTATTTCAGGGTTGGTTTGACTTAGGAAACCTGTCAAGGTGTCAAAATGAAGGTATTTTATTGTACTTTGAGACAAACATTTCAGATATTTTAAGATGAAAAGATGAAAGATGAAACTTTCAGTACTGAAAGTCGAATGTTTACTAAAACCATAACTATCGACATTTGAAATCCGACCACCAGAGGCGCTGCTAGAAGAACATACAACTTTTCCCAATTCTAAGTGGGGCAGGCTTTATGTGAACAATATTTGCTTAATTAGTTCTAGTATATCGAGTTGCGAGAAGGAAGATGCTTGAGGCTAGCCAAAGGTTACAAGTTCTTCGTACAGCCCGGCCCTTCGAATAGAAGGTTTCGCCCAACTCCGTATCAAAACCGTTTTACGACGAATGTTGTCGAAGCCATTCCCTATTTCTGCATCGACTTTCCAAGCAAGCACGAGGGGAAACTCGGGATCTAATTTTCGGCCACTTAACTAACGAACGCCATGTTAAACACAGCATCGTACGTGCTCCCG
This sequence comes from Anopheles bellator, assembly GCF_943735745.2. Lineage (NCBI taxonomy): Eukaryota > Metazoa > Arthropoda > Insecta > Diptera > Culicidae > Anopheles > Anopheles bellator. Next base: position 4,381 of record NW_026684339.1, on the reverse strand, counting down.
GGGAACGTTTTTGGAAGGGTGCCAGATCCCGTTGATGCTTATGTAATTGCACCCCACAGTGCACCGGGAAAGAAGGAGGCACCGAACATCGTCAACATAAACCACAAACACGCTCAACACTGTTCAACACAGCGTTCCCATATAACACAACGGAGGGGTAAGTGGGCTTTGTGGCCAAGCATAATCAAAACATCGTCATCCAAACCCTCGGCAATAAAATCACAAGCCAAGAAGTGGTACAGGGGCACAGGCCACAAAGCGGGGCTAATTATGTTGTTAATTCGACGTGACGTCTCTTCGATGAAACGAGTAGAGCCAAGAGAGAGCCAGGGATAGATAGAAAGCGCAAGAAAGTAAGATGGTAATGCGGAGAAAAATATCCGGTGAGTAGAATGTGCATTAGACGACTGATAAATATATTAGTCGAGTTCAACGGCATAGCATTTTTTCGCTCCACGAACGTTGAAACGTTATGAACCGATTCTCACATTCTCATCTTGTAGACCTTCTGATATTCGGTTGTGGCCAATAAATGAGGTGAGTTGGAAATAGTGTGTGAAGGAGATGTTAAGAATACGTTTTTTAACTTGTTATGGTGTTGATTTCTTGCGGCCACAAGCTTTAACATGATGAGTACGACCTTCATTTTCATACAGCTTGATTATTGCTGTCGATTGCTTGCTCGCTTTTACGTGCAAGCAAGCACTTACGTGCAGCACTTACGTGCAATATCCCTATTAATATTACCACTAATATTCAAATTATTAACTAATATACGTTATTCATTGGTTACGATATTACTTGCGATATTTAGAAGATTCTGCCATATTACAAGCTGAGAAACAGCATAATGTCATGTGAATTCTGCACTATGCGTTTCTCAGCTTTAATTATGCATTTTGAACATGAAACCATGTAATAAAACACGTTATTATTGCTCATAAATAAGAAAAGTGTACTCTAGATGCTTTACTATCGAGCAAAACGAAGGTAAGTGGCGTGAAAAACTGAAAACTTCCAGCTTCTAACTTAAGCTAGGGTTGTTTTCGCCGTGTTCAAATTGACCTATGGCCCCAAATGGCCGCACCAGTCTACTAGATTACATCTTAATGTCATTTTATCGCCCACATTTTACTCTTAGAACCTAAATTCAACGTCTCAAAAGGGCCATTCTAAACGAAGATGTACTCATATTTTCACATATTATTCAAATGTTCAGGAGGTAAGGTTCTTTTCGCGTGTAAATGCAATGTATGAGATGTGTGTTAAGTATGAGAGCCCCGACTCTGAGGGAGTCGGCGAAACATCGGCCTCAAGCGAAAAAAACCCTGGAACGGCAGGCAATAAAGCTCACTCAAATTAGTTCCAACGGTCGGGCAAAAACATGGCATGAATTAATCATTCAAATAAAAGTTCAAGCATCGAAAAATATATAGCCGTTTTTTTATAGCCAAATGAAAACAATGAAAGTGAATATTGGACAGAAGGAGTATATCCACTATGCCCCAGACGGACCAATGCACAGTGCCGTTTCGTTGGTGGACTGTTGCATAATACGATCGATTCGCCATCGCTATTACGTCAATTACATCTGTCAGTCCCGATTCGCTCCCTGCGCTCTATTTCGAGCCTTTAAGTCGAAGACGTTTCAGAAAACTCATTCGGAAATGTTTGAACCGTTGGCATTCGCCATCAGACAGTTTAATGCCAATTACAAATATTTTGGCTATAATAATTCTATATCCAGTTTCCGTCAACGTTGCCGTATGTCAGTAATTTAGATCAGTTAGTAAGGCTTAATTTATGTTTGAACTTGCCCTCGTTCAGAGTAATAATATAAGAAAAATGTTTGTTAAAAGATGTTGCTGCACGAGCGCGGGCCGTCAGCCGAGCGTAGGCGCGGGCGATAATTATTATACGAAATATCATATTATACTAAATCATCATCATATTATTATGAACCATGGAATATCCTTATCAAATATTATAAAAACGTATTGCACCATGAAATGAGAGGAGCAAGGGATCCGTTAGTCGTACTATCCGAACGCCGGAAAGAGACTCAAAAGGACAGATCAAGGTTCAAGCACAGGCATGAGCGAGCAAGCGTATCGTAAGCGTAGATAGCGTTAGTTAAGGATCGCAATATCCGAGCGCAGAGAGCGAGCGCATCACGAGCTGGTCAGTTTGAGCTGCTTGCGACCATTATCAAAATTCATAGTCTTCTCCGATAGGAAATTGTTCCTTTTTGGGGGTTTGGCCGGCGGTTTCAAGCTGGTGATGCTAACTGAGTCAAACGCCCCTTTAATGCCGAGAAAACCTGAAGTCACCATCTCGTGCCGAGCATGGGCCAGCTCAATTTCAGTTTCTAGAAAAGGTTCCCTTACGAAAACCAAATAGGGTGTTGGGGAGTATTCCGTTGGACTCGAGCCACCTCAAGTCCAGTCGAAAAAGGATCATCTGTTCTAGCAGTTTACGCAGACACTATATCATTGAGATGGGACGGTAGGAGTTGTGCTCTAATGGCGGTCTTCCGAGCTTGAAGATGGCGATTACTTTCACTTCTCTCCATTCCGGCGGGACGATGATGAGAATGAACAAAGCATTCAGTAGTTTTAACAGGCGTATCCTCGCCAGATCTGGCAGGATTTGTAGAAGTTTGTTCCTGTTCTGGTCTACGCCTGTAGAAGAGCAGCCCTGTCTTTTCGCTTTTAAAAGATTTTTACACATGTTTTCCGGCCGTATACTATACGTTTCGTGACGCGTGACGCGGAGCCAGTGCTACGGTAAGAGCGGAATGCTTCTCTTTTCGCCTGGAATGCTGCTTGGCAGTCACTGTCCCACCAAGGAGTTGGGGATTTTTTAAATATCTGCGTCGATGTAGCGGCCTACATTGGGCTGCAAGGGCGCCCTCGTTAATGGATGAGACGAGGGTTCGAGATACTCCTCTAGAGGAGGTAAATTTTCTCGTACAGTCAACATTGACTCAGACAACAGATCGCCGTACTTCCTCTAGCCGATATACCTCGTCAAGTCACAGCTGAAGGGTCTATCATTAACTATAGGGTTCACCCTGTTGATCGTGATTTTTATTGGGATGCGATCCTGCCGTTGGGATCCTCGACGACTTCCCAGTTAGTCACGGACGGTTCAGTATTTTCAACATGTTTCTGTTACAAATCTCATTGATGACGGGGCGAGGGCATTGCCGTATCTGCCTCCCTACTCCATGAGAGTTAAAATCACGCAGAATTAAAAGCGGAGCAGGCAAAGACGCCGCTAGGTTCGTAAGATCTTTTCTGATCTTCGTAACATCAGTCTTGACTCTTGTTGGGGGTATATCAATCGAGGCGAAGGCCACGTCAAGAACGCCTATCTTTGCCTGTATAGCAAACGGACACGTCTATTTCCTACCTAGGGATAGGGATCCCAGAGAAGGTGTGACTTCTGCCCAGGCCAACGTATCATGTTACATCCCGTGATAGAAACGTGATAGAAACGTGTGAAGAGAGCCAAATTTCAGATAGGGCAATTCGGGTTTGCCGATCAAAACCTTGAGATGATGTATTTTCTATCCTTGAAAAATCTTCTGCAGTTCCATTGTAGTATGGTAGCCATTTCGAATTTATTTGTCGAGCTGGACTACCGTACCTAAAGCAGCACATTTCGTTGTTAATTTCAGCACACCTAATTGCTCTTGCTACTTCTTATTCTGTCTTGATTGCCCCTCGGATCGTATTGTATGTAATTCTACGCTCTTAATCTTACGTAATATTCTTGTTTTTACGTCTGCACGTGATAAGTGTGAAGCCTTTGCTTCTTTGTTTTCGAATAATGTTGACAGTACTATCGTTTCCAACGATCAATTGTCTGAAGCTCTGTCTCTTGCGCCTGCTGATACTCTCAACGTTCCTTTGCCAACTATTTCTGAGTTTGCTGTACATTCCCCTTGATTTGGAAGCAATCATGGATGATCTCCATTCATAAAAAGGGTAGCAAGGAGAGTGTCGGAAATTATAGAGGCGTATCAATTTTATGTGCATGCATCAAACTGTTTGAAATAGTTTTGTCGAAGCACCTGCAGTCCTGCTCTAAATCGTACATCTCTGCAATTTGAAGCAATTTGAAGCCCACGGAAGCAATTTGGGTCCGCTTTTGTTTGTACTTTTTATCAATGACCTAACTCTTCGGCTTTCTTCTGACTTTTCTGGCGTCACTTACTGTACGCTGATGACTTGAATTTGTTCTTACCTGTCTGTAACCCGTCTGATTGTGTTTATTTGCAAGCATTAGTATCCTTGAGTATGTTTGTGTTGTTTGGCATCCGCACTATCAGTGCTGGATTGATCGTATTGAGGCCATACAAAGCAAATTCACAAGG
>NW_026684338.1:5889-8389 GCF_943735745.2 Anopheles bellator | reverse complement strand
CGACTGTCATGGACAATGAGAGCAGTTGGTCTGCCATTTTCGCTAGGGCCTGTAAATCAGCCATGAAACAAAACCGTTTAATTTAAAGCACACTCTCGACCAAACCACTAATATCTTATAATGGAATATAACTATCACAGATCACATCACAGATAACTATTAGTTCAATAACATCAACACGACATTTGACATCATAATTGAACAATTTAAGATTCCTGTATCCGCGGTTGCTTAGGTAGAGCAACACATTTGGATGCAACTTTAGAGACTTTGCAAGGGAGGCCACTGTAAGACATGTTACAAATATTATACCTAGTCGCATTGATCACTCTAAGCTTTTGCTAACAACTATCCCACACAAGCATCATTAACATGTGTCCTTGGACAGACATTTGTAGCTCCCGCGAACTGCACGCTTCTGGTTTCGCAATGCAATTAGACACATTAGCCCCCAGCAATTATCTATCACCAATAACAAACGAATTGAAAAGTTATTGATATGCGCACCTTAAACAGTTGAAAGATAATCCTTTTACATACCTGCTAGGCGTTCACTTCGATGTGTTGTTCAAGTTGTTATCGAGGTCGAACACGTTTACAGAAAATATTCAAAGGATTCACAGGAACGCACCAAGGAGGATGATCAAAAGGCCTCTAAATTAAACAACGCAACAATAACACTTCCTTCGCGGTCGAGTGCTTACGACAGATTTACACGAATTCACGAGCTAGAAAGCACTTTTTTACCAATTAATTAAACAGACCGAACAGGCGATGCTCAGCGCAACCGAAAGTCTAAAACCGTTTATTACCCATCAAGACAGATCGCCATCTTATTCTTCGTTTCCTCTCCACTGATGGATCGAACATAGTGACGACGAAGAACGACAGCGGCAACGAACGTAACGATGTAACGACACAACGCCACGACGGCGCACACGCGTGCACGCATTGCCCTATATGTGCAGCGATCACGAACACCATCTCATCTTATATCACACGTTTGTGTGTGTGCAGCGTGTGGTGTCAGCGATTCAAAGCATAACAACAATGTCATATAGAAGTATTTTGATTTATTAACATCATATCGGGTAGAACCGTGTGAAGTACTTCAAGTTTTGCAAAATAAAGTTTTGCAGTCACTAGGAGGCCACACGAAGCGTAAAAACTAGCGTTAAATTTCTTTGTAATGCCAAACTGTTTACGCCTCGGCCAAAACGTTTACGGGTCGACCGACCGCGAATCCGACCGTAAACAATGTTAGCAAACGCTTTGTTTACAAACAGAGGATAATATAACTTCTTATTTGCTGGTATAGCAAAAAAATCGAAAAAAACAGAAAAAAAATTTCATGAATCAATTTATTTCTCTTCTATTTGTATTTTCTCGGACCAAAAATACTAACGTAAGCACGTTTCACATTTCGTTTTAATATTATTGCGGCCACACGAAGCGTAAACGGTTTGGCATTACAAATTAATTTTACGCTAGTTTTTAAGCTTCGTGTGGCCTCCCAGTCACGTTGATGCATTGTCAGAGTTTGAACTGACGTCTTTCGAGTAGAAATCTATTCGTCGTTGAGGCGAGAACGATAATCTTACGGCCGGTCCACACGCTACGATGCATCGCTACGATGTATCGTAGCGATGTGTCGTAGCTATTTATCGTAGCGAACTGTGGAGCGTCCACATGCTATATTTTTCATAACGATTTACAACCGTAGATCTCAGTATTATGGAAACAACCATGGAAGAAACTGTTGAAAAGTGAACAATTTCAGCACAGCTTGTGTCAACCCTGCCTCCTGTCAGATGTCGATGACACAAATAAAGGCGCACCGACTGTTTTGAGTCAGTCTGCTAACACCACTTGTGAAGTAAACTTTATCAGAAACACTGCGTTGGTTTGCCTTGGCATTGAGTGTTTTGCCAAGAAAAATCTGTATGAAATGTAAAATAAAACTGTCGTTTTTAATTAACTTTAAAATAAACTAATAAAATAAACAGTGTACACGCGCACACATGTCTATCAACCATCAGCACAAGTTCATCATGCTCGTTTGCTCAGATTTTGTAGGTATGCGTCGAAAACGGCAAAAATTGGTGCAATTTTACTGTCCAGACACAACGATGCATCGCTACGATATCGTATCGTAGCGATTATTGTAGCGTGTGGACAGAATTTTAGACACACGAACTTTATGTATAAAAGTAGAACCGATTGTTTTTATACATGCGCCGTTCGTTAGAGTTTAAAGAATAGTTTCCGTCCTCACCAACATAACTGCATAATTTGTTATACACGCGCTGGCGCTGTCATTTTGAGTGGCTTGTCTCGAATGTGAAGTAATGTCAGTGATGTCTGAAGATGTTTACATCGCGACGCAGTTCATGGAACTGGGCTTATGAATGCACATGCGCATAAAACAGTTGGTTTTTCTATATAGGTGTATCATTATATTAGGTGTATGCGTTGAAATTTATCGTTTACATATAGGGGG
>NW_026684338.1:0-5389 GCF_943735745.2 Anopheles bellator | reverse complement strand
CAATTTGGTAAAAAAACGATAAATTTCTACGCATACTCCTAATATGTGTATCGCTCTTATTCTGGTGTGCGAATAACACAAATGCGTGGTATGTTAATATAGTGACGCTTAACATGAACGTATCTAGCAGCCCGACAACAACCCCATGGTTTGAAAATTCTCGTGTCTAAAGCTAGGGACGAACGAACGAAACGAACGTCAGACGAAGCGTAATCGTACGTTTTAGGCATTTCAGAATAATGCCAAACTGCTGCGCTGCTGTCAAAACGTTTATGTGTCGGCCGACCGCAAATTCGAACCCGTTAGCAAACGCTTTGTTTACAAACAGAGGATAATATAAGTTCTCATTTGCTGGTATAGCAACAAAATCAAAACTAACAGAAAAAAATATTCAGAAATCAATTTATTTCCCTTTCATTTCTATTTTCTCGGGCCATAAACACGAATGTAAACACGTTTGACATTTCGTTTTTATAGTTTTGCTGCCAAACGAAGCGTAAACGATTTGGCATTAAGAAATAATTTTATGCTTGCTTTTACGCTTCGTTTGGCCCCAGCTTAACACACAGATGAGGCTGGCTTATTGCATTCACTGTCTTTTCAGTTGGCACTAACATTCAAAAGAAAGCTGTCAAAATTCCATGATATTCTTGTCATAAGTTTGCGAGTTATTGTACTAAGAGTGACTCTTCGTCTTCTTCTTCGGAAACAACCGATGAACGGTCTTATCTTGCACCAGAGACAATGTTTATCTCTGATGCTCTCTGTAACGGTTCGTGTTTACTGGCGGGGTTGTTGTTCCGTAACCAACCCCGCTGTCACTGCGGGGACAGACGATGCGTAACGTAATTTTTTTCGACATTACAGATTAATGCCAAAATGCTGCGCTTCTCAAACACGTGTATGTTTTTGGCCGAGGCGAAAACAGTTTGGCATTACAAATAAAGTTTACGCTAGTTCTTACGATTCGTGTGGCCTCCCAGTCACGTAGGTATCGGGAATCGAAACCATAGCCAACTGTGTGACAACCGGTCCCGGGATTCGTACCCAAGCCAGCTGCGTGACAGCCACGAGCGTTACCGACTTCTCTATCAGCGGCGGATTAGAGTGACACTACTTTTGTTATATTCAGAACCATGGATCAAAAGTAATTTGGTGTTTTAATGTTACAATGCTTGCTGAAGGGAAAAATACCGTTCAAGCGAAGCAATGGCGGTATTTTGGGATGTGCGTGGTGTAATATTCATCAACTATCTTGACAAAGAAAATCAGCAGTGAATATTATGGATCCTTTGAAGGTCAAAATTGCAAAGAAACGACCTGATATGGGAACGCAATAAATGTTATCCATCGTGTAACAGGTCAACGCACCGTGTCACAGGTCAATCAAAACAATGTCAAAACTACATTTATTGAGCTTCGAACGATTTTGAGGCAAAAGATAAAGCGTTCCAGAAAATGGTATTAATATGTTAAGCCTGTAGCTAGCCTAGTATTAAAATGATCTACACCCTACGATCGAAGTCGTAATCGGATCGGTAGAATCTGTGAGGCGTCCACACGCTACGCTTTAATTGTGATTTGCAATCGCAGATCCGATAAGTTGTGCTCAGTGTTGTGGAAATAGTCATGGAAGAAACTCTGTGTTAGCCTGCCTTGGCATAGTGCGTTTTGGTTAAATAGCAAACAATAGAACGTGCCAAGAGTACTTATCGGTGAGAGCACAGTAGTCGAGGAAATGGCTTTTAAAGTGAAGCAATTATTGTCACGCTAAACTTTTGCGTGAATTGGAAGAGGAACCAAACGATTAGAGGAACTACCGTATTTTTCCGTGTATAACGCGCACTTTTTTCCCAATTTTTTTAGCTCTAAAATCTGGGTGCGCGTTATACAAGGGTAGTAAACATTTTGTCTCCTCCAAGCATACAAATGTGCCCTTTTAGGTACATATTCTATAGTATTATTGAATAAATTATAAAATGAAACACTTGTTAGGAATATAATTATCCATACAATATCGTTTTTAAGTCATGGCAGGGAGTTAAAACAGAAGTTGTTGTGAAATCATTTAAAAAATGTGGCATCAGCATGGATCTGAAGATGTCGCAATTTATGAGGACTCTTCAGAGAGTGACAATGAGGAGTACATTGAACAGCAATTGGAGAATATCAATTTGTCAGACAGCAGTGAATCTGAGTTTGAAGATTATTCCGAAATATAAAATACTAGTATGTCTTTTGCAATGTATACGCATTTTATCTTTAGTCTACTTTAGAATATTTATAGAGTATTTAGAGTAATACATTATTATCATTTGATATTTGTTGGATATCACATATCTGAAAAATGTAAAGTAAAAAATTTGTTTTCCAATTTTGTTCTCGTAAAATATGGGTGCGCGTTATACACGGGTGCGCGTTATACACGGAAAAATACGGTATATCTGTATACACGTTCCGTAATTCGGACCGTATAAACGTCAGATCCGTTACGCTTTGAGTGGCAGGTTTAAAAAATATAAAACCGAAATGTGAAACTTGTTAACATTCGTTTTTTTAGTCGGAGAAAACAGAAACATCAACAAATTTAATTTTGATTATATTTTTGTCTATATTTTTAGATTTAGTTACTGTACCAGCAAACAAGAACTTACATTATTCTCTGTTTGTAAACAAAGCGTATGCAAACAGTGTTTACACTCGGGTTTTCGCCTCGGCCAACACATAAAATTTTTGGCATAAGTGCTAACTGTTTGGCATTTATCTGAAATGCCAAAACGTGTATTCGCGCATCGTGGAGCGTCACAGATAGGACGCCGTTGCTCTACTCTAAACCACTACCGAGAACTCTCAGCGATGAAAGTCGTTTCCAATTCACGCACACATTTGGCCGATGACAGCGCGCTGCAGCATCCATGGCGCACAAACATATATACACATTGATCTGTGATTATGATTTCTACCTCTTTTCACTACAGTCTCATACTCGGATTCGCTGCCGTTTTCAACATTGTACCATTATTGTTAGTATCTGGTACCGCATTTGTTACCAATTTCATCATCACCCTGTCTCCTGAATTGCAGATTTTAATTAGTTTACGTGTACCCCTACCGAACTTTGAAGCTTCGGCCGAAGACTTGTGTCCCCATTGGACAGGAATGGATCCGTGTGGAATGTTAAAGAAACGGAGAAGACCAAAGGTTCACATACAAGGGGAAAGTACCGTATTTTTCCGTGTATAACGCGCACCCTTATTATAAGAGAAAAAAATTGGGAAAATAAGTTTTTTATTATACATTTTTCAGATATGTGATATCCAACAAATACCAAATGATAGTAATGTATTATTGTAAATATTCTATAAATATTCTAAAGTAGACTAAAGATAAAATGTGTATACATTGCAAAAGACATGCTAGTATTTTATATTTCGTAATAATCTTCAAACTCAGATTCACTGCTGTCTGACAAATTGATATTCTCCAATTGCTGTTCAATGTACTCCTCATTATCACTCTCTGAAGAGGTACATTGTGACAATAAAGTATCTGGAAATTTGTGATTTAGAAAACATGCTTTATTCCATTATTTTGTGGGGTTAGATTGCTACACATGTCAGTGACTTATGGTGAAAAGGTTCGGCCATTTTATCACTTAATTTTTTACAGCTGTTTTACTGTGCTCGTGTCTTGGCCCATCGGAGATTTTTTTCTCTTCCAAAAATGGATGGCAAGGAATCTATATCCAATTTTTTGTAGAAAACGAAATTAAGAGCGCGGACGCATTCAAAATGTTGACTGTGGCTAATGGTGAAGATATTAAGACCAAAAACATCGCTTTGTGGTGACGCGGTCATGGACGCGTGGGATTGTTTTCGGCCGACAACCTCACTGGATACAGGAGGTACGTCGAACTGAAAGTGCAGTTCCGATCCCAGCAGCAAACGGTGGGCAAGCCTAACCTGGCGTCCACACTATCAGAAACTTGTAAATGTAAATGTAGTAAATGTATGGCAGGCAACTACCCGTACAAAAACTCACTCAATTTTTCATTTTTCTAGCCGCGGGTTTCGACTCGTGAGATGCCCCCTCTCAGTATGGCCCGGATTGCGATACATAATACATAATAATCGGCTTCTTGTACCGCAAAAGCTGTTCTTATATCGCAATCCGGCTGATGACGTCACGACGTTGGCGCTCCGTGGGTGCCTTGTATTTCTGTCTCTTTTTTCTTTCTTTCTCCCTATACCCTCTCCCTCAGATTGAACTGTCAGTTGGATGTAAACAAAGTGTTGCATTTATTCAGTTTCATGTTTTTCCAATTACAATATTTCCACAATTGTTTCACTATTCTACCAAACACATGCATTTTTCACTTATCTCTGCGTATACGTAGAGTGTATCCATCCCTGAATCCTTTATTCCATGTATTCTGTACCATAGGCTTTATCGTCATTGCATAGTACGCTGCTAATGGTCGGCTGAAAATGTAAACAGATGTGGTGCAATTTCACTATTTAGAAGTAAATACCTCTCGAGAAATGCTTCCCGATGCCTAAATTTACTTACCGAAATAAGCAACAGCTTAGAATTGACTATTAAACATTATTTTTACACCGATGATACGTCGTCGATTTGCTTGCGTCGTACTTTCTGCGGTTCTGAAAATTTGTAACAGTTTGACGTTGGAAACGAATCGGCTCTCAGATATTTCGTCTCAGTATGGAGAATATGAGTGACTTTTTTCCCAGTGAACAATTTCGCTCTTCTCACTTCAAATTCCGCAGCTCATTATCTTCTCATCGGGTACTTCGAAGACTTTTTGCCATATAGCTTTATATGGGGGAATCGCTGTGAGCAGTGGTTAGGTCCAAGGAGTGAGCAGTCGATTGAATTCTCTCACCAAACGGCCCCCTGCCTCTCACCTGTGTGTTCTCTCGCTTTTTTCGTCTTCTTTCTCCCATATTCCCCCTAACCAAAATGAAACAGTTCGTATTTTGTCGGTACATTTCGGTATATTTTCTCTCTCTTTTTTCGGTTCGCGTACACTATTCACTCTTCACTAGCGGGTTCGTTCAGAATTTGGTGCGTAGCTGCTTATGACGCCTTAGACACGTTGTAAAATGCATTGCATTGCATTTGCATTCGAATCCTTTGCATCCCAGTTTAGTTGGTCATCTGAAACGAGCAAAGCGAAAACATTTCAACATTATTTGGTTGTCATTGAATACTGTCCAATAAACTTACCTGGATTATTTCTATCAGGATCACACATGTTCGAAAGAGAAGCACAAGCACTTGGTACTTTACACTTGGCACTTAGCAAAAACAGAGGCAAAGGTTTCGTCCCGATTCGCCTAAGTCCAGAACAAAAGATAAAGACAGACTG
>NW_026684337.1:6716-13596 GCF_943735745.2 Anopheles bellator | reverse complement strand
TCTCAGTATGGAGAATATGAGTGACTTTTTTGTTCGGGCTCCCTCTTCGCCCCCGCACTCGGCACCGGTCCACCACTTCCAACCCCGCTCGCTCTACCCCCAACGCCATTCTCTCTCTTCACCACATTCACCTCTAGTTCTCTTTTAAACTCACTCTCACAACCCGAGTCTTTACCACCAACCTTTCCAACTCTCAACTTTTCCTGCCTCGCTGCGTCCATTCTTTCCCCCATCTTCACCAGTTTTTGTATATCGTTCTCCACCATTCCTGCCATAAAGTCCAACTTCTCTGCTATCTCCGGCACTGACCGGCGGATCAGCGCCTGCCTGATCTCCTCACTTCTCTCTTTCTCCGACAGTTCGTAGAACTTTGCCTGCCTCTCCAGTTTCAGGACGAAGTCGCTGAACGCGTCCTCCTCCCAGTGAACAATTTCGCTCTTCTCACCAAAAAATCCAGTCCTCATCCACTTCCCATTCTCTTCCCATCCAATACTTCAAATACGTTCTCCCATATAGCCTTATATGGGGGAATCGCTGTGAGGAGCCGTTAGGTCCATGGAGTGAGTAGCCGCCCAGTGAACAATTTTGAGAGCCCGAGCCACCCCCTCTGCCTGCGACGCGGCGGAGGAAGGCTGAGGCGAGTGAGATCGACCGCCCCTCTGCCTGCGACGAGGCCGAGGAAGGGCGATCTCGCAGCGTACGAAGTGAGCATGAGACGCGTTCGTTGGTTGCCGGGGAAAGAACGGAAGGAATCCCCGTGAGTTTTGAAATCGCCGTGAGTTTGCTGGTGGAAGACGAACGTTGGAGAGAAAGAAAAAGGAATAGAAATAACAGAGACAGCGAGATCGGCGCAAAGTCTCGAAGTTCCGAGGGTCCGACAGTCTTGTCTTTGTTGTGGACTTGAGCGAATCGGGACGAAACCTGTGCCTCTGTTTTTCTAAGTGCCAAGTGTAAGGTATCAAGTGCCAAGTGTAAAGTCTGTCCAGGTAAGTTTATTGGACAGTATTCAGTGACAACCACATAATTTTTCGCTTTGCTCGTTTCAGACGACTCGTCACATTTGTGGAAAAGGTAAGTTAAAGTGACAGGATTGCAATGTTACAAATGTAACACTAACATTGTTCCTTTCCTTTATTTCATTGAAGATTACGGACCAAATGACGCATGGAAAATAAACCCGGCTCGAGCCCATGTACGCGACCGAAACAAAACATATTTTTTGGCGACGCCACCCTCGAAAACGCATCGCCGCACGAATGCACGAATAGGTAGGGAAGAGTGAAAAGGCGAATCAAAAAAAGAGAGCGAAAATATACCTTTCGAAGCCTACCAAAAACGCGAGATATTTTATTTCGGAGAGAAAGAAAATACGGGAGAGAAAGAATTGGAAACGAAGAAAGAGAGGGGACACACAGGAGAGAGGGAGACAAGGGGCAGGTTCGGGAAAAAAATCGAGTCGCCAAAATCTGCCATCGAGTAACTAGGCCTTCTCAGTACGGGAGCCTATATGAACGAAATACTCCAGCGACTCGAATGCGACTCGAATGCGACTCGAATGCGACTCGTCGGCGACTCGATGCTCCATACTGAGAAAACGCCGGGGAACTCAAAATTGTTCACTGGGCGTTTAAATTCTCTCACCGAGCGGCCCCCTATCTCTCACGTGTGTGTTCTCTCGCTTTTTTCGTTTTCTTTCTCCCATATTCCCCCTAACCAAAATGAAACAGTTTGTATTTGGGCGGTACATTTCGATATATTTTCTCTCTCTTTTTTCGCATAAACTCTTCACTCTGCACTAGCGGTTCACAATTTGGTGCGTAGCTGCCTTCGTCGCCTTAGAAAAATGCATTGCATCGAATCCTTTGCATCCCATCTGGACATCTGAAAAGAGCAAAGCGAAAACATTTCAACATTATTTGGGTGTCACTGAATACTGTCCAATAAACTTACCTGGATAATTTCTATCAGGATCACCCGTGATCGACAGAGAAGCACAAGCACTTGCTACTTTACACTTGGCACTTAGAAAAAACAGAGGCAGAGTTTTTTCGTCGATTCGCCTAAGTCCACACCAAAACTTAAAGAGAGACTGTCGGACCCTCGGAATTTCGGGACTTTGCCCCGATCTCGCTGTCTCTGTTTTTCCTATTCCTTTTTCTTTCTCTCCAACGTTCGTCTTCGCTCACGGCGATTCCACAACTCACGGGGATTCCTTCCGTTCTTTCCCCGGCAACCAACGAACGCGTCTCATGCTCACTTCGTGCGCTGCGAGATCGCCCTTCCTCGGCCTCGTCGCAGGCAGAGGGGCGTTCGATCTCACTCGTCTCAGCCTTCCTCCGCCGCGTCGCAGGCAGAGGGGCAGCCTCGGGCTCTCAAAATTGTTCACTGGGCTCCCGCATTCTCATCTCCCTCAACTTCGTTCTCTCTCTCGAAATCTCACACATTGCCCCGAAATATTGGCTCAATGCCTCCACCTTTCTGTCAAAACCGTCCATTTCACCACCACACTCCTTCGCTTCTATTTCCGACAGGAGGTAATCTCCCGCCAAAATCTTAAGCGCGTTTATCTTCGCTTTCTGCTCCACTATTCCTTTACACTGCACTATCCTTGAGAAGGTGTCCCTGAACCGGACCCACTCGGCCTTTCTCTCCTGCACCGGTAGACTCTCCGCAAATGCCTTGATGGGCCACGCTCCCACCAAAATATCCTTTTCTTTCCGCTTCTTTCCTCGCTGCTCCCTTCCAGACACATCCGTCACTTTCCATTTTCCACTCATTTTTGCTTCAACACTTTCGCTTTTTTTTTTGTATTATAGAGATTTTGAGTGGTGTGCTCATTCGTCTCTTTTAAAACTAACTTATCTATCATTAATTCTAATTATATTGTATTCTATTTAATTTTAATTATATAGTGTGATATTATAATATGTTTTAAAGATATAATAAATCAGATATGATATAATATTGTAATGTTTATAAATTTGCTCTTATTCTAGGTATTCCGTTGCAATCCAATTTAGTCGAAAGTTCTTATTGTTCTGAATTGTAGTCTTTGATTTTCTTGCTCGGTCGTTCTCTGGTGGATTTCTGGGCATTTTTCCCAGGTCCCTTTGAAGATTATAACCGGCCAGTAAATCGAATTTTGAAAAGCTAGTCCACGATTTGATAAGTTTTAATGTTTTGAAAAGGATTGAAGCGGAAGTAAATGGAATATTATTTTATTTTAAATTAACCTAGTAAATAAGTTATAATATATGTCAATATAGTATATTGTGATGTAGACTAATATGTAGTATGGGTTGATATGATAGTGTGATAGTGAAATATAGAGAAAATAATAGGGTATAGTCAGGTATAATATGGTAATAATTATAGTAATCCTTAAGCTCTAGTTTTTTCCGTTCCAATCCAATTAAGTCGAAAGTTACTTTTGTTTTGAATTGTGGTCTTTGATTTCCTTGCTCGGTCGTTCTCCGGTGGATTTCTGGGCATTTTTCCCAGGTCCCCTTGAAGATTATAACCGGCCAGTAAATCGAATTGTGAAACGCTTGTCCACGATTTGATAAGTTTTAATGTTTTTGAAAAAGGATTGAATCGGAAGTAGATGGAAGATTATTTTATTTTGATTTAACCTAGTAAACTAAGTTATGATATATGTCAATATCATATATTGTGATGTAGTCTAATATGTGGTATGGGTTGATATGACAGTGTGATAATGAGATATAGCTAGAATAAGGTAAAATATGGTACAATATGGTCATAATTATAGTAATTCTTAAGCTCTAGATTTTTCCGTTCCAATCCAATTAAGTCGAAAGTTCCTTTTGTTCTGAATTGTGGTCTTCGATTCTCTTGCTCGGTCTTTCTTCAGTGGATTTCTGGGCATTTTTCCCAAGTCCCCTTGAAGATTATAACCGGCAAGGGAATCGAAACATCCTGTTACTGTTTTGTTATTTCGAAATGCTATTCTTTGATTTGATAAATTTTTAATATTTGAATAGGATTGAAGCGGAAACGAACTGAATTTTGTTTAATTCTAATTTTCCGTCGTAATATAAGTTTTGATTTATGTCAATATATTATAATGTGTTGTCGTCTAATATGTATGTATGGGTTGTGTTGTGTATAACAGTTGGGCCCTCTTTACCGCTGTCAACTCAACACAGACGGATAAACAGATGCGAGCGTTATCGATCGAGCGCCGAAGATCGAGTGTGTACCGATCGATCGAGCGCCGAAGGTCGAGTGTTGACCGGGAGAGCGGGTCGACGACCGAGGGAGCGATCGACGCGAAAAGCGAAGCGTAACCGAGCCAGTCGCGATTAGAGATTGGCCAAAGCTAGTAATGTTTTAGCAATCGGCTGAGGAAATAAAGAATTTAAATTTACCAAACCGTGCTGAAAACATTTTGGACCACGCGATCGCGCTCAACAGTCGCTATTGGTTTCGTTGTAACTGGTGCGGCAAGCGTGAACTTGGAGAACTTGCCGTAACTGGGATCAACGGCGTTGAGACCATCTTTGAAATTGATAGCGGGGCTTGCAACACAGTGATACCGGAGGATGTGTATAGGGAAAAATTTGGTAACGTCAAATTAGAACGCACACCACTTAGATTTATTACGGCGTCCGGTGAAAGTTTAACACCGGTAGGTAAAATAAGAGTAAATGTGAGAGCGAAAAACCGAAATGCTAACTTAGAAATTATGGTGATCCCCACCGTAGACAAGGGGAATTCCCTACTAGGTCGTGATGCTTTGGACTTGTTATTCCCAGAGTGGAGGGAAAGTTTTAAAATACAGAACATTGAGGCAGAAAAATGGTTGTGTAAGAGTTTTCCGAAATTAACGGATGGAGACCGCACAGAATTTATCCAAGGGTTTGAGGCGAGTTTGGTGTTGAAGCCAAATTTTACGCCAATTTTCCACAAAGCGTATGCAGTGCCGTTCGCGTTGGTAGAGAAAGTGGAGGCCAGTTTAGACAAGTTGGTGGCAGATGGCATACTGGTGCCAACACGCACATCAGCGTGGGCCAGTCCTATAGTGGTAGTTGGTAAAAGTGATGGGTCGGTAAGAATTTGTTTGGATGGGAAGGCATCCATTAATAGATATCTCACAGTGGAACATTATCCGTTACCCAAAATTGATGACATTCTGGCAAAAATTGCAAATTGGAAAATATTCTGCACAATAGATTTGACCGGAGCATACCTGCAGGTGAAATTATCAGAAAATTTGCAGGATATATGTACGATTAATACTCATAAGGGACTTTTTAAATACACTCGAATGCCATTTGGGCTGCAAACCGCACCAACAATATTCCAAACGATAATAGATCAAATTTTGTTAGGAACACACGGCATAGCGTATATGGATGACATACTAGTAGGGGGTGAAAACGAGAAACAGTGCAAAGAGAATTTATGTGAGGTGTTGAGTAGGCTGGAAAAACACAATGTAAGGATAAATGAGAAAAAATCAGTGTTTTTCGGATCAGAAATCGAGTACCTAGGGTACAAGATATCAAAGAACGGTATTACCCCGAACGAGTCCAAGGTAGAAGCATTAGTGAAAGCGCCAGTTCCAACAGATGTAATGCAGTTGCAAGCGTATTTAGGAATGGTTAATTATTACAGCAGGTTCTTACCAAACTTGGCTACAATTTTAAGTCCGATGTACGAGCTTCTACGTAAAGATAAAATGTATGTATGGTCAAAAGAATGTCAAGAATCGTTTGAGAAAACGAAAACCATGTTAATTGCAAAAAATATGTTAGAACCCTTTGACCCTAAAAAACCGGTTTTGTTAGCAGTAGACGCGAGTCCCTACGGGTTAGGGGCTATACTATCACATGAAATAGGGGGAGTAGAAAAACCAATATATTTTGCGTCGGTAACGCTTTCACAGGCACAGAAAAATTATGCACAAGTGCACAAGGAGGCATTAGCGGTGGTTTTCGGCGTACAAAAATTCCATAAATATATCTACGGAGTAAAATTGAAATTGGTAACCGATAACTCGGGTGTTAAAGAAATATTTAAACCGTTGAGAACAACTTCGTCTATAGCAGTAGCTAGACTGAGTCGTTGGGCCTTAATATTAGCAAATTATGAGTACACAATAGAACATAGGCCAGGGAAGTGCATGAGTCACGTGGATGCTTTAAGCAGATTGCCTTTGACAGAAGAGTTAGAGGTTGAAGAACAATTTACGCACTTAAACGCAATTTCGTCGTCGTCGATAATCGATGTTGGAATGATAAAGAAATTTGAAGAGTTAGATCCTATATTGCAGCAAGTGTACAGTAGTGTCAAACATGGATGGTCTAAAAATGTAAAAGAGGAGTTGAGGAATTATGCTAAAGTGAGTAACAGCTTGGGGATAGAAAATGGAGTATTGTATTTCAATGATCGGGTCGTAATCCCAGACAAGCTAAAAGAGAGAATAATCAAATTATTTCATGACGACCACAACGGATTAGTAAGAATGAAAATGTCAGCTAGGAAACTTGTATGGTGGAAAAATATGGATAAAGACTTTGAGCAGTCGATACAAGAATGTCAAGTCTGTCAGTCGAGGCAAGTCGTGCCAAAAGAGGTAGTCACAACGAGATGGATATAATGTTCACGTCCGTTTCAAAGAGTGCACATAGATTTTTGTCCTTTCGAAAATAGGACATTGTTAGTAATGGTCGATAATTTTTCCAAATTTATTGAAGTAAAGATCATGAGGAGTACCAAAGCCGAAGATGTCATAGAAGTTTTAGAAATTTTCTTTTCGTGTTTTGGTTTACCGGAAGCAATTGTGTCAGATAATGGACCTTTCCTACTGTGAAAAATAGTTTCGGTGGACGGTTTAATTAAGTAGTTTGAATTA
>NW_026684337.1:6393-6616 GCF_943735745.2 Anopheles bellator | reverse complement strand
AAAAACTAAATTTCGGCTCGGTGCCAGAAATTTGTGAAAAGAGAACACCTACCTTTCAACTCGGATAAATTTGTGTCGTTTTTGAAGACATATGGGATTGAAGTCAAAAAAACCCCACCATACCACCCACAGTCGAACGGGTTGGCCGAGAGGGCGGTTAGAACAGTGAAGGACAGTGATCATGCGTTTCCCGTAGCATGAAAACCGGGAGTTCAACTTGAGG
>NW_026684337.1:0-5893 GCF_943735745.2 Anopheles bellator | reverse complement strand
AAAAACTAAATTTCGGCTCGGTGCCAGAAATTTGTGAAAAGAGAACATTCCGAAATTTAGTAGTTCGGGCAGTGACCCCGAAGTTTAGTTTTTTTGGTTCGAACTAAAAATTAGTTCGGTTCGCCGTTATCAGGCAAGCGTAGATTTTAGAGGGATTGTTCAAGGCCGAAGCGGTAAGCGTCGGTCACGACAGCGCGTGCGTAAAAAAAACTGTGTAGATCCGCGGTAAGCGCTACACAAGCGAAGTGTTTTTTGCAAACGTGCTCGTGTTGGGTGTAGTTCGCGGTAAGCTCTACACGATGAGCAATCCTGAGCGTGAGGCAGGCGACGCACAGCGGCAAGCGGCGGCGCCCGTGGATGCCAACGCGCATGAGCGATCAGACGACGAAATGGGCAGAACAACAGACCCGCTCAGTCCGATCGCGAATTCTACCTCTCGGAGCGAAGTGCCGGTAGAAACAGCTCCCGAAGATTCGACCCCGGCGACAAACGACCCGCGTCTCGCCCGGCAAGAGTGGGAAAGACGGATGAACGACCTGGACCGAAGGTCACTGGACCACGAGGCGCGAGTGCTGGCAAACGAGCGGAGCAGACTTGCTCTCGAGTGGAAGGCACTGGCGGAGCTGGAAACACCGCTGCCGCACCAAAGGTACTGGGACACTCGCCCGAGACCGTCCGGAATATCAGCGGAGCCGCCGTGCGAGGCGCCAACGACAGGTGTTCCCGAAATCGCCGGACCATCACAAGCGGCAGCAGGGAACGGCACGTCATGGATAATAACCGGACCACCGCACGTGGCTCCGACGACGAGGACATCGTGGACATCGGCGGGATCACCTAATTCGAGAGGGGTTTCCATGCCGTCCGGAGGCATGACCGGACCATCCCACGTGGCAGCAGCAACGAGGAAGTCAGGAGAAATGGCGGCGATGATGACGACATCGACAATGGCGGAACCATCCGTCGTGGCAGCAACGCATCGAGCCACAAGAGTAATGGTGAATGATGAGGATGAAGCAACCGGTATGCAGATGGAAGGAGGGCAACGGATGAGTCGGGTAAGCGAATTTGTCGACACCACTAGAGGGGAATTGAACCAAAGCCATCTAGCAGCTAGGCAGGGCGTCAAGAGAGATCTGCCAATTTTTTCCGGCTTACCCGATGAGTGGCCCATATTTATAGCAAGCTTTAAGACGTCGACGACAGTCTGCGGGTTCACAGACGAAGAAAACATTCTTCGCTTACAAAAACTTTGAAGGGCAAAGCGTTAGAGGCGGTGCGCTCTAGATTGCTCCACCCGTCTTGCCTCCAAGGAGCCTTAGAGATGCTCTATACGTCGTTCGGCCGTCCGGAAATAATTGTGCAGCAAATGATTAGCAAGCTCAGGAAAATGGCAGTGGCCAATCCGGAGCGGCCTGAGACGTTAGTCGAATTTGGGGTGGCGGTTCTTAACATTTGTGCCACCATACGAGCCTTTGAAGTAGAAGAATACATAAGCGGAGGGACGTTGATCTACGAGATAGCAGAGAAACTCCCAGCCACAGAACGTAGACGTTGGAACGAGCACCGACTCGATATTAAAGTTGTAACGTTAGCAGATATGGAGAATTGGCTGGAGCGGCTAGTAAAGTCAGCTAGTCTATCGGTCTCCACCTATGTTACTGACGGGAAAGGTAGCAGGACAAGGCATCATGTGAACAATCATCACCGGGCCCCACCAGCAGCCACTCAACGTTCCCCCGCCGTTGGATCGAATCAGTCGACTTGTATAGTGTGCCAAAGCAACTGTTCCAAGGTTTCAGTGTGCCAACGTTTTGTGGATATGGATGTAGACGGTAGGTGGCAAATAGTCCGACAACACAAGCTCTGTCGCCGTTGCCTATGCCGTCATTCGGGCCAATGCCGCTCCCACGAGACATGCGGTATAGACGGATGCACCGCTACTCATAATTCGCTCCTGCACAACAGAGTCACGGCCCCAGGTCCAACCTACGGGCATAACGCACATACAGTAACAGGCGATGAGGTTCTTTACAAATACGTACCGGTTACAGTTCGGGGATTAAACAAAGAGGTGCAAACATTTGCCTTTTTTGATGAAGGATCGACAGCCACCTTCATTGGGCAAGAGCTGCTAGATCAGTTAGGTCTCAAAGGGACACCCCACCCGTTATGCTTAGGATGGACAGGCGACACTACGAGAGAAGAACCCGGTTCTGTTAAACTATCCCTAACGATAAAGGGTACGGCTAGAGACTCCAAGGAACACTACTTGCCTCAAGTGCACTCATTAAAGAGTTTGTCGTTGCCGAGACAAACAGTAGACATACCCAGTCTCACCGAACAGTTCACGCATCTGAAGGGTCTTCCTCTAACGTCATATGAGAACGTAAGCCCACAATTGCTCATTGGCATCGACAATTGCAGGCTGAGTCAGCCATTACGTAGTGCCGAAGGAAGACGAGGGGAACCGGTGGCGATTAAGACCCGCCTCGGATGGACGGTATTCGGTCCTCGTCCAGGGCTGCCATGCGATCAAAGGAGTGCAAAGACCCACAAACATAGCTTCCAGATCTGTGCATGCAGCGCAGACCATGATCGCATGTTGGACTCGGCGGTGCGCGATTTTTTCTCGACAGAGTCGATCGGAATTTCAAACAAAATCCTTCCATCGAGAGAAGATGAACGTGCCCTTAAGATTCTAGCGAATGAAACCCACTTGAAAGAAGGGCGGTATGAAACTGGGTTGTTGTGGAAGTTCGACGATGTACGTCTACCATGCAACAAGAAAATGGCGTTGCGTAGGTATGCATGTCTGCAAAAAAGAATGGCGAAGGATCATCAACTCGCCCAGGCAATGGAAGGAAAGATGAAAGATTATTTAGAGAAAGGCTACATCCGACTATTGACCCGCGAGGAACTTTCGATTAGAGGGCCTAGAGACTGGTATTTACCCGTTTTCCCAGTATTCAACGAAAATAAGCCTGGCAAGCTTCGTGTTGTGTTCGATGCAGCTGCAGAAGTGAACGGAGTTAGTTTAAACAAATACTTACTAGCTGGACCAGCACAATTAACGAATATAATAACCGTTCTGTTTAAATTTCGAGAATTTAAGGTAGCAATCGTCGGAGTCATTCGTGAAATGTTTCACCAAGTAAAAATAAACGAGCAGGACCAACGATCACAGTTGATTTTCTGGGGAGAAGCCGATTTGTTAGCCAGCGTGGAAACTCCCGAGGAGGCAATGACCCTGGCGCAGCAAGTACGAGACATACATTCAAAAGGAGGCTTCGAAATACGCAATTGGCTCTCCAACTCAAAGAAGGTGCTGGCCGAGATAGAAAAGTCGGGAAACGTAACGTCCAACGCCAAGGAGGTGAATACAGAATTAGGTACAGAGAAGGTCCTGGGAATGTGGTGGAACATGGCTTCCGACCACTTTACCTTTCGCATGTCTCCTAAACACGACACGGATCTTCTGACGGGAATGAAGCTTCCGACGAAAAGAGAGGTGTTACGTACGCTAATGAGCATTTATGACCCTTTGGGAATACTCGGCCACTTCATGTCGTACTTAAAGATCCTCCTGCAGGAAATCTGGCGAGCCGGGCTGGAGTGGGATCAGGAGATTACCGGTAATATAGCCGAAAAATGGATGAAATGGATAAAGGCGTTGCCAGAAGTACAGAAGGTCAGTATCCCAAGATCTTACCGTAATAAAGTCTCCGATCGTTTTAGCAGCCTTCAACTTCACATCTTTTGCGATGCGAGCGAGAGTGCCATGGCAGCCGTAGGATATTTCCGATTCGAAGAAAAAGAAAATATAGAGTGCGCATTCGTTGCGTCGAAAACGCGAATGGCGCCGTTAAATTTCAAATCAATCCCCCGACTCGAATTGCAAGCGGCAGTAATTGGTTCTCGGCTTGCGAACTGCATAAAGAATTCGCATCGTACGAAGATTGAAAAAATCTATTACTGGACAGACTCTCGCAACGTTGTTAGCTGGATGCACTCCGACCACCGCCGCTACACTCAGTATGTTGCCTTCCGCGTTGCCGAGCTAGTAGAAGACACCGACGTGAAGTCATGGAGATGGCTTTCAACGAAACTGAATATTGCTGATGAAGGTACAAAGTGGAAGGGGACTCCGGACTTCAGCCCGTCCAGTACATGGTTCCGGGGACCATCCTTCCTGTACAAAGCAGAGCGAGAATGGCCGTCAACTGAAATGGTTACGCGAGACACAACCGATGAACTTAGACTGAATCTAATGTCCATAACTGTCCAAGATCCGGTATTCGACTTCAGTCGCTTTTCTAAATGGAATAGATTGCTCCGAGCAGTGGGATACGCGCTACGTTTTAAGTCGAACGTGCAGTTACGAGTAAAGAGCCAACCAACCTGCACAGAGCCGCTGACACAAGAGGAGCTGGTAAAGGTTCAAAATACCATCATCAGTAGAATCAGCGTCTTGCATATCCAGAGGAGTATAAGCTTTTAGAACGATCGCAAACAAAACCTGTAAAGGCTCTGCAAAAGACTAGTGTACTTTATCGATCGCATCCTGAAATTGACGACCAAGGTGTTATAAGAGCGTGCGGAAGATTAGTAAACTGTCCGTGGATTAGTGAAGAGACGAAGCGACCCGTCGTCCTACCCTGTGGACATTATGTTACGAACCTCATTTTAGAGTATTACCACACCAAGTACCATCATTGCTATCACCAAACAGCATTAAATATGATCAAAGAAAGGTATCACGTCTCGCGTTTGCGAGCCCAATACAACCGGGTGAGACGGGCGTGCCGACGTTGTAAAATCCGCGACGCTTCCCCCTCGCCTCCAATGATGGGAAACATTCCGGAGGTGCGATTAGCAGTTCATTACAGACCGTTCACCAACACCGGAGTCGACTACTTCGGGCCCATGAATGTAGCTGTTGGCCGAAGGGTGGAAAAAAGATGGGGTGTACTCATGACCTGTTTGACGACTCGAGCGATCCACCTAGAAGTCGCACACAGCCTGAATACGTCATCATGCATCTTGGCGATCAGGCGCTTCATATCACAGCGTGGATCGCCAGCGCTGTTCTTCTCGGACTGCGGGACTAATTTCGTTGGAACATCACGGGAGTTACGTGAAGGGTGGGCCAACGTAAATAACACAGCACTGATCGAAGAGTTCACATCGCCAGAAATGAAGTGGACATTCAATCCGCCGGGTGCTCCACACTTCGGAGGCACTTGGGAGCGTCTGGTGCAGTCCGTAAAAAAGGTATTGATGGAGATGCAGCTACCGAGACTCCCATCAGACGAAGTTCTTCTCACCGCACTGAAGGAGATCGAGATGGTGGTAAACTCGCGCCCGCTCACTTACCTACCAGTAGAGCCACCAGTAGAGCCTACCACTTACCTTCGGAGCCTCCGCTAACACCGAACCACTTCTTACTTGGAACTGCTGACGGCAGCAAGCCTCCTATCCTTTTAGAAGGAAATGGGGTCTTCCCGAAGTCATCCTGGAAAGCATCGCAACTGATCGCCGATATGTTCTGGCGCAAGTGGGTCTGAATATCTACCGACATTAGCTAGACGTTCGAAGTGGTTTCAACCGACAAAGCCACTAGAGATAGGTGACGTAGTGATTATAGTGGACGAAAAGTTACCGCGGGGCTCCTGGCCAAAGGGACGCGTGGTCGAGGTAATAAAGGCTAAAGACGGCCAAGTGCGACGTGCTTGGGTACGCACCGCAACAGGCCTATTGGAAAGGGCCGCGACAAAACTCGCGGTGTTAGATGTTACCGTCCAGTAGCCAGGGATAAGCCACAAGTGGCATATCGAAGGGGGGAATGTGAAAAATAGTTTCGGTGGACGGTTTAATTAAGTAGTTTGAATTA
>NW_026684336.1:0-13045 GCF_943735745.2 Anopheles bellator | reverse complement strand
CACAGGCCACAAAGCGGGGCTAATTATGTTGTTAATTCGACGTGACGCCTCTTCGATGAGACGAATAGAGCCAAGAGGGAGCTGCGGATGGATAGAAGAGCAAGAAAGTAAGATGGGAGTGCGGAGAAAAAAATATATTAGTCGAGTTCAGCGGCACAGCATTTTCTCGCTCCACGAACGTTGAAACGTTTTGATCCGATTTCCACAATCTCAATCGACACACAATGCTGAGTGACATTCTACTCTTACTAAAGTTCATACATTTTGTCATATACCTCAGACTGAGTGTTAAAAGTTCACTGAATAATTCTTGATTTGGCAATATGATCTTGACAATTCGGTACATAAGTCCAAGCGTTCGCTCGTTTACTCTAATGTATTATAGAGACTATGAGCTGCAATTACGCCGCCTTTCGTTCGTCTCGTTCTACATTCCAAATCAATTCTATCTTAATTCCACTTTAATTTTAATGTTAATTCTATATTTAGTTAAGCGCCAGTTGTCTATCGGAAACCATGGGAGTTAAAGGGTCCTCGCGAAGTTTACCACTGGCAGGGGAAACTGAATTATGAGAGCCCCGACTCTGAGGGAGTTGGCGACTGTATCGGTCGTCGGCGGAACATCGGGCCAAGCGAAAAAAAAAACCTGGAACGGCAGACAATAAAGCATTTTCAAATTAATTCCAACAGTCGGTCAAAAAATGGCATGAATTAACCTTCCAAATAAAAGTTCAAGTATCGAAAATTATTTAGCCGTTTTTTTATAGCCAAATGAAAATAAATCAGAATGCCATGACTACAAGTACATTGCTATCGTGCAGGGCGTGATTGAGCATTGTATACTTTTCCGTCATTCTCTCCGTCGACAATGAAACCCTTCGAAAAGGTCCAGTTTACTGTTCGCTGCCATTTCTCATCGGACCTCAGACGAGAGCAATTCCTGCCGATAGATAAGTTCCGTGAAAGATGTGCGTCCCGTTCCGTGAATCCAGGAAAGAAAACCCAAACGTTCCCAGTTATCCTTAGCAATTCGTCCTTGCTCAGTGGTTCCTGCGATGGGATCATGGCAATTGGGTTCTGTTTCAGGTGCGCCGTCGGTGTAGAACTGATAATGCCGATCTTGCTGCCTGTTCCGTGCTGCTGGATGCCTTTAATGTACGGCTTACATTGACTGTGTAACAGTGGACTACTGTAGGACTAATGATGTTTCTTTTGTTCACAACAGCGCCTCTGGCATTTGCATTGCATGCAAAGTATGTTGAGCGGAACCAGTATGTTCTACCACTATAATCCTGAAACCGAACAAGAGGCTAAGGAGTGGTGTGGAGCTAGTTCTGCCCTTCCGCAACGAGTTCGTTTCCAGAAATCGCCCAAAAAGGCGTTAGCATAAGTGTTTTGGGATGCGAAAGAAAATGAAAACTGGTAAAACAATACATTTTGATTATTGTTGTAACCTTTTGGACCTACTGAATGTAAAAATTTGTGAAAAAGGCCCGGTTTGAAGAAGAAAAACATCCTCTTTCATCAGGGTAATCATCACCCTGTTACAACAGGGTACGAATTGTTGGAGTATCCACCGTACTCACCAGATTTGGTCCCCAACGGCTTTCATCTGTTTTTTCAGACCTAAAAATATTATACGTGGAAAGCGTATTTCAAATGATGAGGCCATCAACAGCTGAGGAAGCCTATTTTTAAGCCTTTCCGTATTCTCCTTTTGGGGATGGAATTTATATATTGGAGTCTCCTTGGAGCAAGTGTATTGATGTTCGGGAAGGTCATACTGAATATTTAAGTGTATTTCAAACTATAAAGATGTGTTTTTTATCGAACAGTTTTTCTTTTCGAACAGCCTAATAATTTTACAAATTTAGTTTACGCATCGCAAAAAATGTTAGGACATAACGACTCAATGCCACGGGGCACAACATATATATATATATTAAATAGATTTAATTCGAAACATTTTCATTCCAATTATTTTGATACCTTATAGACTTGTAAAATAGCTTGTAAATATCCCAAGGTGGAATATCTCTGTACTCTTATATGAGGTCAAGCATTTATGTCTAATAAAGCTTCAAGTTTAATAAATAACAAAAATCGCAGAAAATGTGATTAAAAATGTATTGGGTCTGCAAATTCATTCGTGTGGTTTTTGTTCGAGCTTACTTTCTACTAGCTACTACTTTCTCTCATCTTTTAGGTACTTCCTCGATTCCGTGTCGTTCAAACTTCTTATCTTTATCAGCGATCCACTCAGAGACCCATTTTTCAATACTTTCTTAAGGAGTGAACCGCTGTGGTGCCAAATCGTTCGATGTGGGGTCGAGCGTTGTCATTTTGAACAATCAGCTTACCGTGCCTTGTATCTTATTCTCGTCGTTTTATGACCACGACAGCTTTGCTTCAAATGCATTAACTGTTGTCGATGAGATTGTCCATCAATAATTTCATTAGGTTTTGAAAGCTCCAACTACACCACACCTTTCATATCCCACCATATGCACCTCATAACCGTTGCGCAGTGAAAATTTCGCTTTGCCTTCGATGGGCATGGTTCACCAGGTTGTATCCAGGGCTTTTTGCATCTAGGGCTTCTTGTAATAACTCCCCTTTTCATCACCAGTGACGATTCGGTACAAGAGCCCTTTTCTTTTCAGCCGCGCATATCAGAAATTTGCAAATTGTTTTCCGTTTTTCAATGTCTCTTGTTTCAATTCTTGTGGAACGCAATAAGACATTTTCCTAATCATTCCCATGGCACTCAGGCGATGGGAAACTGTCGTGTGGTCAACTCCTAACATTTCTGCAAGATCTTTTCTGCATCTAACATGCATTCCGATCGAGCAATGCTACCAATTGTTCATCATCAACCTTTATTTTACTGTTCAGGTCGCCCTTGGTTTGAAAGCCAAAATCATCACCTTTTAACGGTGCAAACCACATCTAAAGCATAGCCCACTTAGAATCGGGAACAATTGCATGATTTCTAGCAGCGCCTCTGGTGGTCGGATTTCAAAATTGTTGATAATCATATCTTCAGTAAACATTCAACTTTCAGTGCTGAAAGTTTCATCTTAGTACGTGGAGTTTATGGAAAGTTATGCTTAATTGAACTCTAACGAAGAAAAATAATTCTGCACAATCACGCCGAAAACACCACGTGGCCTACTTTAAAAATCTCAAAAACACAAAAATTCGCAAAATCAACTATATATGCTGTGCTTTACCGTTTCTGGGAACCCAATACAGTAGATTGAAAGATTCAGAGTAGACGTCGTAGTGGAACATACAATCGGCAGCTGAACTGGAAGGTTTTAAGATCAATCGAGGCAAATCCTGAACTTTAGGTTCGGGATATTGCAAAAAAAAATGGTACTAGTAAAAGTACTTCCCGGGAGATCTGTCTACGAAGCGGCTACTGTTTTTTCCTTGCATGTAAGCATACGAAAAAGACACTTACACAAAATCTAGTCATTAAAACACGCACTAGAAAGTTGTACGAGAAGGTTCCGACGAGGTACAAAGGATGCTTGCGTATGGACGACGAAACATACGTGAAATTTGATTTTGGACGGCTTCCTGGACCAACATTTTATCTCGCCACGGCACGGGCGGATGTCCCCTCCAAGATCAAATTTGTATTCGCCAATAAATTTGCGCAAAAATTAATGATATTACAAGGAATTTGCACCTGTGGACAGAAATCAAGGTTTTCATCACAAACACGGCGATGAACTCAACTCTATACAAGGAAGCGTGCCTCAAAAAGCGAGTTCTATCATTTATTAAGTCACACAAAGGTCCGGTAAAGTTTTGGCCTGATTTGGAAAGCTGCCACTACAGCAGGGATGTAGTTCTGTGATAATTTTACAATAAGGTGGATTTCATCACAAAGGATATCAACCCACCAAATTGCCCTGAACTCCGCCCAATCGAAAATTATTGGGCAATATTCAAACGGAAGTTGAAGAACACTGGAAAGGTGATGCGGGATGCTGTAGAGATGGCGAGAAGTATTAGAAATCCGACCACCAGAGGCGCTGCTAGAAATCATGCAATTGTTCCCGATTCTAACTGGGCCATGCCTTAGTAACGAAACCCAATCCCAACATCCCAATCTCACGTCTCCCTCTCACAGCGCAGATAACGACGGTTACACAAAAACTCAATAGCAGTTAATCCGATAACCTGTAACCCGGAATAACCCGAAAGAATCTGAAAAATAAAGTCACTCTCGATTTGCTACCGAGCACAACCCATAATAATATTGCATAAAAAAAAGTACTTGCTAAATTTAGTGAGTAACGCCATCTATTGTACAGCCGCAGGAATTAATTGGTAGATCTAGTAACACTATACCATATTGCATGGCGTTACGATCTGCGTCGCTGAAACCTTTCAAAACCCACACCAGTTCAGCCCGACAGGGTCCGATATTCGTGTGTATAACAGTAAAACTCGAGCGCGGGTAAAAAATTGTCGCACTACCCGTTTGCCACGTTGCCCCGTCACGCGACCCCACAAGCGCATCGTCCGTGCGACTGGGTTTGGCGATGGGTGGCTGGGGGAGGGGGGTACCAGAGCCGAAGCAGCCGAAGTGTGAAAAATGACGGGGTACACGCACACCACCGCACGGGGGGGCTCGCCTAGAAAGCTGTGGTGTGTGGCAGGTGCCGGGAAATGAAGACGCCGAGAGAGCCTCGCTTTTTTATTCGGGCTCCGAGCATATAGTTCGCTCAGTGCTGGCCTTCGAGGAGCATCGGCAGCCGCTCGTGTGGAGAACTTGGTGTGCGTCACGATAAGTGTACTCCGCGTTTGGATAGTAAGGACCCCGGGGCTTCGGTAGTTGCCGCGAAATCCTGCTGAACCCTACCTAATGGCAACTGGCATCAAGTGTTTTTTGGCGTTTCGCGTTTCGCGCAAGCATATATTTGACGGTTGGAGGCCGTTGTGAATTGTGAAACAATAGCCCAAACAGATTTTGCTGCCCCCGAATACTGTGTGCGCGTCTGGCTGTGTGCGGGGAGACATTATAATTATCGCTTATAATTGGAACAGTTTCCCCGCTCTGCCTCCCGTAACGCGCGATGCACGTTTTGCTGCTGCTGCTGCTGCCTGTGCTGGGCACGAGCAACGTGCTTGGACAATGTGATTCGCAGGAACCGAACGGCGGCTGCTCAGAAAGCTGGACCCCTTGTGACAGCAACGTCACCGCTGCCTGCTGGCTGGTGGCTACCCCGAACTACCAGTGGCAGGACACGGTGTACCGGTTTAACTGCTCCGGCCACCCGGCGTACGCCAGCGATCCGGCGTGGCAGGCGTTCGGACCGGTGACCAGCTACTCGCTGGACGGCAGCGAAGCGCACGGGGCCGGCGCTGGGCTGAGCTTCATCATGTTGCCGCGCAAAGTGCTCCAACTGTCCATGCGCCGGTACTGCCTCGAGACGCTGGAGCCGGCCACGTATCGGGCGTTCGTGTTCCTGACGCGCCTCGAGCTCACGGACAGCCGCGTGGGGGCGGTGCAGCCGAACGCCTTCGAAGGACTGCCGGAGCTGAAGGAGCTGCAGCTGGCCCGGACCGAGTTTGGCGCCATGCCGCCGGGTGCCCTGCACTGGGTCGCCGGCCGGCTGGAACAGCTGGACGTGCAAAGCTGCACCGGGGTTAACTTCCAGCTAGCGCCACTGACGGCTCTCCGCTACTTCCACCTGGCCGACAGCGAGGTGGAAGATCTGACCGAAATGATCCACCCGGTTCCGGCCCGGCTGCTGCGGCTGAACGTCGTGCGCGTGCGGTCCGACGTGATCCCGTCGCTGTTCC
This sequence comes from Anopheles bellator, assembly GCF_943735745.2. Taxonomy (NCBI): domain Eukaryota; kingdom Metazoa; phylum Arthropoda; class Insecta; order Diptera; family Culicidae; genus Anopheles; species Anopheles bellator. Next base: position 7,222 of record NW_026684336.1, on the reverse strand, counting down.
TGGGCACCGGGGCCCGCGAGCGCGGCACTTCCCCACTCTCCCTGCAGCACGTGGTGGTGGTCGGCTCGGCGTTGCGGTACGTGTACGTGCAGGATCTGCCCGCGCTCAAGCTGTTGAACATATCGGCCAACGGGCTGGTGGATGGGTCGATCGTCGTGCGCAACCTCCCGAACCTCGGGCGCCTGTTTGCCACCCACAACAAGCTGACCCAACTCACCGCCCAACTGTTCGACGTCGGCCCGTCGCTCGGTTTCGTCGACCTCAGCCACAACGGGATCGAATTCGTTCACGGCTGCGCGTTCGGAGTGAACCATCAGATACTGAAACTGGTGCTACTGGGCAACCCGCTGCTCGTGCTCCAGCCGGACTTTCGTCTGCCGGCGGCACCAACTCAGTGCACCTACGAGGAACAATCACTCCGTCCGGAGGCTGTGTTGGCCACAGAGGAGGCGGCGGCGGCTCCCGACGCAAACTTTAATGCCCATAGCTTGGCTTCGATCTTCGACGATTGGACCGTGCAGGACGATACATCGACGATGGTTGCCGGTGGCCCGCCGGGAGATGAACGGGGAGCCGGTAAGGTGGGGCTGGCAGGGACGACTGTGTTGCTGGTGCTTTGCGTCTCTCACTTGCTTTCTGCAAACCTGTGAGTGCTGCCTAAGAAAATTACTGTCCAAAACGGCAGCGTGTTTCGTTTCGTGCGATCATCAAAAATGTGTTATTTTTCCATCCATGTGCACCGCAGTACTTAACGATATGAAAGTTGACGATTTCGAGCGAGAAGCTCACGATGAATTTCACCAATTTGCGATGAACATAGTTTTTTTTTACTTAAGAATATTTCGGCGTAAGCGGAGAGTAAGTTGGTTTGGTTCAAGGCGAACGTTTTAAAACTCGTATCGGGGACAAAAGAAACAGAATATGAGAAGCATAGGGAGATGATTTTTCTTTTAACATTAGTAGCAATAAGTGTGTGTGAAAAGGTTAAGGGCAGAAGGTAATTAAACCGCCGACGGCGACGACAGAAGATCTTAAGAAGAAAATAAAGTAGAGCTGTGAGAAATGGCTTCGTTTCGGTTTTTAAATAACTGTAACAGTTTAAGGTCGCGCGTTTTCAACTAACCATACTCTGAACTATGAATCATTTCTAGGCGATAGAAAGTAATAAATGTAAAAAAAACACAACATTACGGAGTGTTACAGGTGTTTCTTGTTCTTGCTTGAGTTTTGAAGGTAATGTATTATGGGAATGGGATGTGCAGTTCTGGATTTCGCTGGATGAATTCTCGGACATCACTTCACGTCTATTCGAAATATAGCAGATTTTCGTGGTTAGAAATACAATTTTACTATTCAGTTTGGTCTCCCTGAGCATCGATACAATTGTACACATTTGATGAAAAACGCTTTTCACGCATGATGTTTTTGCGTCTGAAAACAGACGAAATTCAATGGGGAGCGAATATAGGGAATAACAATCTCTAACAATAACTAACTAACAATAACTAACTCTAACAATTCGAACTTTGATTCAGGGATTTTTGCCGTTTTCAAAATGCTCTTACGGAACGGTTCTGCAGTGTCCTGATGAAAACGAATGTTTTCTGCTGCAAACCTGGTCTTTTTTCACAGATTTTCTCTTTCAGCTGGACTAAACAGTTATAACAAAACAAATTTTATTTTACCTCTTTTGCAAGTAATTGGCTTACAAAATTTCATTCGTATAGACCCCTAAGATTCAATGCACCAAATTCACTTTATCCTTCGGAAATTTTGGTTTTGATTCCAAATGTTGCCGAGAAATTTGCACTCGAATGTGTTTTTGTTCCATTTTTAGCGAATGCGACATCAATTTGGCAAACAGCTTTTTGAAAACCAATGCTAACTAAACTAACTAAATATTGAAAACTCAGTCAAAATATTGGTTATACTGCTCCATGAGATGGCCATCTCTTTCAGTGATTCGACGATTTTCCAATATGATATTATGATCCTGTATTTTTTCTACGATTAGTAATGTTTTATTCTTAATAGTGGCACAACATTATCAACCAATTGTAACTGGCGTTGTGGATTACTAACAGAGCAAACAAACAAACCTCCGGAGAATGGTCCCTTGCCTCCCTGTGGGTTTCGACGATTCGACTTCTGCTGGGTAATTGCTGGTATCTTTTATTGCAAATATTCGTAGTCTTATTATTGCCCCTTTTGACACCGTTTACATACAGTAAACTGAGCCACATATAGTTGGTATATCAGCTTCGGATGATTTTTTTCTTGAAATCTGAAATTATGTAGTAAGTTCTTCTGACTTGAAAGGGAACTTGTTTAGTGCTTTGGTAAAATTTTTCAGCTTCACTAAGTGACACTCCAATTATTCTCCTCCACGTCAGTACATAGATTTGGATGCAATCCGTCTCAAAACACTTCTTCGTCCTTCGGTGGTAAGGAAAGTGGGACTCACATCGTCCGAACCCCGTTGTTCGGATACGCCTATTAACACGTTCTTCAAGTTCAAATAAGTTATTCCATGAAAGCGGTCATAAAATTATGGTCGGAGCAGCAGCTCATTATGGCATTCCCCTTTCTTTGCTGGCTCTTTGCTACGCAGTACAGCATAAAAACACCAAATAGGCTCTGGTAAACGGTAATTTATTGGTTTTTGTCGCATCAAGCTCTAAACTGCATCCAGATGGATCCAAGATCCATGGTCAACATCCTAACCAGCAGAACCGGCATCATCGCTCCCTTCACTTTTCACACTTTCAGTTTCATCCAGTGGGTAACCCCAAAATGCCAGCGTCAAAAAGATGTCAAAATAATGCATCGGGATCGGGCGCGGCGGGAGTCTTTCTAATCGTTTCCAACGGAAACGATTTGATTTTCGAGAGAAGTCCCTTCGCAAGTACACAACAGAGCAATAACAATAAAATGAGAAAAAAAAACCATAAAGTTATGAGTCTCCCAGGAAACGTTTCTCTGTCACGTCGCTAGCAATCAACCGAACGCTGAATAATTCATGTGAAATGATTTTTTCCATTCTCCATTGTTCGATGAAGACCCTGGGCCAATTACACTTTTTTGTACGGAAGGCGTAACAATAAGTTTCATGAAGGCGTTAGTTGTGTATCATTCCTTTAGCACAAAAGTATGTTTAACAAAAGTGTTTGCGATTTTCAACCTTTCGAGATTTCAAATCGTTTTCCTAGAATTTAGTTATCTTTCTTGGCGTTTCTCCATTGCCATGTTCACTACAGGCTCATCACATTTTGTTCGGGTTCAGTATGTCAGTTAATGATTTTTTTATAAATTGAAAATTTATTAGACATGAATGCGTGATTACATAAGAGTACAAACATATTCTACATTGGGATTGCAGCTATTTAGCATGTCCAAGGTATCAAAATGATTCAACTCTAAATGTTTCCATTTAAATGTATTTAAATTATATGTTATTGGCATTGTTTGTTTGTTATTGGCCACGTGGCATTGACTTCTTTTATGCTACTTATAACTAAAAACTAACAACATCTTACAACTACTTTAAAAATGTTAGATAATTAGCTCTCGAATTGTTGTTTGGGTAGAATTATTGCATCTATTGATTAGGACTTCTTTTAGTTTGTTAATTTCGAACGATAGTTTTTGCGCGCCAGAAAGGTTTTGGACAAGGTTCGTTGGTGATCTCCAGTGTAAAATACTGTTCGGGATGAACGGGCCAACACAGGATGAAACAAACTGAGGAAGGACATTTCGTAGGTAGACAGCATGTCGTCGACTATCGTCTAATGATCGACTGACTGTTGTTTATCGTTAGGATAGTTTCTGAAGGAATACAGTAACTTCTTCGCAAAGCTTAATATTTGCTTCACCAAACACTCAAAAATGTCTTCGAAACATAATATTCACATATTTATATCAAACAATATGAAAAAGTACAAAATATGATAGTACAGACACTTACTTAAAAACATTTACCAAGTGTTCTGATGTTTCAAAATTTAACGTACCAATTAACGTATGTTTACATTTGTCGAAGATATATTATTTGCAGCACAATTCATGTAATTTTGTACACACATTTTTCATTACGTTTTATCCACTTTTTTTATTTTTAAAGCCCAGAATAGGTCTTATTTATTAGTACTATATTTTATATCTATCTTTTATACTTTTTAAATTCATATCAGATGCCGGAAGTAATAACACTTCCTCCAGCTCCCGGGAATTTCCAGAGACCTCCAGAGACCTACTCCCGGGAGTTTTAATAACAAAATCAAGTAAAAAAAAATTTAATAGATTTAGCTGTTGTGAATAAAGAAACTTCAGTGTAAGAATCAAAAAAGACTTGTGTAATGGGCATCCAATGGGACCAATTGGCTTGCGACAGCGGCCACACTTCAAAGAGCGTCTTTTCCATCCACGTCTTGTCTCGATTCGTTTCGCCGGAAAGACGTCATGACGAATTAGCAACATCAATAGCCCGTTGCAGCTACATGTATGCGCAGTTTCTCTAATTGTGATTTTATTGTGGTGGAGATGTCTAAGCAAATGCAGCATGAAGATGCGCGAATGCGATTATGCTCGGCCAAATACCAATCTCCTCAGGTCGTTTGGGTGCAAATATCCAAGCAAATGCAGCAAACGTATTTGAACGGAACTCATTAGAAAGCTCTGTTTGGAGCCAAAACAGGAAAACAATAATTGCAAACCCCGTTGGGTACATTTGCTGGGTTTGGCAAGTCATGAGTAATGCGTCGGATGAGTCAAGACGTGCTTTATGGTGTAGGCAGGTGGTTGGGTGGCCCGGTGCTCTTTTGAACGAATTTGGCCGCTACGACCCCGTTTGGAACCCCCGTTTAAGGATGGATCAGCCGTAGCTGGTTGGGCCTAGAAACAGTTTAGGATCGGTGCAAGCACTCATCTCACGGCGCCATTTACGAACAAGCAAATTTTCACCGCAGCGTCCAACGCTACTTTCGGACACGTGTCTGAACGAAGAGTCTGAACATGCGAACAATTGCATCCGACGTCTTCCATGTTTTTAAATTAATAGACTTACGATAGATTTTAGGAATAGAGTTATTCAATACGGTGGAAAATATCAAAATAACCAAATTGGTTTCGCTATTGTAAATTATCCTATGGTCACTGATGTTGGAAGGGTTAGGCTATGATAGGAAGCAGTTTACATGCCAACGGCAAGCACAAGAAGTCTGTGGTGCAGATCTTCAACAATATGCTTAGAAGATCGATTGGCGTTCCATCGATTACTGTAAAATATATCTGCAAAAAGCCTAAAATCCTTCTTTCACTCATGGCCGGGTAAGTAGCAAACATTAGAACAAACTATGTCCTAATAGTTTTTTTAAGCTACGAGAACGAGGAGAATGCGCACGACTGTCACTCAATGCTAAGCGAGTGCACCCGCTACCAAGAACTTGCCAAGTTAATATTACATTCGGAAGCGTTCTTCAATCTTTTCTGTTACGTTGAGGTCCTCAAGTGCGATGTCTCGTTCGCTGCATTTTCTATGCTCAAGCAATTACTCACAGGCCACAAGCGCCTATGCGCTGAGTTTCTTGAGCAAAAATATGACAATATGTTCACTCATTACAAACAGTTGCTTAGCTCGGAGAACTACATGATACGACGCGAAAGTGTTGCGCTGCTCAGCACGCTGCTAGGCGATTGGTACAACGTAACGGTAAGTTTACACAATTTTACTCTTGTTGAAGGGCGCTTGCAGTATTCATTCTACTTGTACATATGTTTCTGTGGGTGATTAGATTAAGAGGAAATATATTAGCGATCCAGACAACCTCCAACTAATTGTAAACATGCTAAGCGAGAAACATCGTTGCGTACCGCACAACGCGTACGACGTCTTGAAGGTAAGAAATGCCAGGCTTCCCTGGATAATCTATGGACCTGGTAGCTTTGCAAACTCTGTTATGTAAGTCTTCCCGACATTATCATTGCAGCTGTTTGTGGCTAATCCGGACAAGCCAAGACCAATAATTGACATATTGGTGCACAACCGAGAGAAGTTGAATCATTATATATTTCAGGTCACCACCGATCGCCCAGAAGATGCTCAGCCAGTCGCCGAAAAAATTGGGTTGATCATAACTATCACGTATCTGACATCGCATTAAGAGATGGGCATCTGGCACATTCAGCCTGATTCAATATCACGCAATATACAAGGCCAGGGAACAGGCAATATCCAAGGCCACCTTTTCTTCCTATAAGCATTTTCGCCACTTTGGTTTCAGCGCAATAAATTGAAATTGCAAAAACAAGGCCATTTGCTGAGGTCATTGATGTGTAACACTTTAAAAACTATGTGACTCTTCGACATTTACATCGATACTCACAGGCACTGGCCCGGCATCCTTACCATTAATCAACAATCAATCAAATTCAACAATCAATTAATTCATTATTTCAACGGATATTTCGCGTGGACTCACAGAACATCTGTATTAAACTAGCTTAAACATAAACAAACACCAATTTTAAGGTGTTTATGATGATTATGGTTTTACAAGTGGGATTATTCACACTTTCACACCCCCGGGCTTTCACGCCGGGATCTCTAATGCGCCTACATAGGATGGCCGTACGAGGAAACGAGGAAAGCGAAGGTCGTTGAAGCAGCCGCAGACAGGATACTGTTTGGGATGAACGGGCGAACACGGAACAAAACGAACTGAGGAAGATATGTTATTAACAACACAATTCACATAATCATATACCCACATTTTTTATTAACTTTATTCCTTTTCATTTATTTGAAAGCAAAAAACAGGTCGTATTTTGTAATGCTTTTTTTATATCTAACTTTTACAACTTTTAATTCATGTCAGATGCCGAAAACAATAGCACTCTCTCCAGCGTGCAGAGACCTAATCCCGGGTTCCAATTACAAAAATGGAATAAAAAGCAGATCAATTTAAATTGATCTGCGTCTGTTGACTTTCTCGAGACAGTGATCATGCCAGAGGCGCTGTTGTGAATAAAGAAACTCATTAGTCCATTTACCTGAGTGTTAGAGTCAAAGAAGACTTACATTATTGACATCCAATCGCATGGGACAGTAAAAAATAAGGCCATTGAAAAGTACACACCACGGGCACACTTGAAAGAGCGTCCTGTTGCACAGTGCGCAATTCCCCAGGTCCAATTCCTGGAACACAGCACGGACCAACTCCTCCGG
>NW_026684335.1:6645-13190 GCF_943735745.2 Anopheles bellator | reverse complement strand
GGGGGGAGGCAAATTCTCAAAAAAACTGTAAAATTAATTTAACCCCGCTACAGATTAAATGCTTTAACGAAATGAAGACCATCCTTACCAGTTCCGATATCTTAACATACCCGGACTTCACTAAACAACTTTTACTAACGACAGACGCATCCGAATTCGCAATCGGAGCAGTTCTTAGTCAAGGACCAAAAGGAAGCGACAAACCTATACATTTTGCATCTAGGACCCTCAACAAAACTGAAGAATCTTACTCTGCCACAGAAAAAGAGCTTCTTGCAATCATCTGGTCCCTAAAAGTATTCAGGAACTATTTATACGGTCAAAAATTCAAAATACTAACCGACCACCAACCACTCACGTATAGTTTATCACCAAACAACTGCAATGCAAAATTGAAAAGATGGAAGTCGTTTCTCGAAGAACATGACTACGAAATAGAATACAAACCAGGAAAATCGAATGTAGTTGCCGACGCTCTTAGTGGAATCCAAATTAACTCCCTAACACCGACACAACACACTGGACAAAATGACGACTCAAACTATATTATATCGACAGAAGCACCCTTAAATGTATTTCACTTGCAAATAATAATCGAAAAAACCTCTGAGCCTGATACGATTATAACACAACCCTTCCCAGGATTTAAAAGAATTCTAATCAAACGTGCGATATTTACAGAACCAATTTTAGTCGCCCTTATAAAAGAATACTTTACTCCCAATAAACTAATAGGAATGCGTACAACAGAAAGTATCATGGGAGCTTTCCAAGAAACATACAAAAAATATTTTAGTAGAAATAACATGTACAAGATTCGCTTTACTCAAAACATTGTGTGTGATGTGACCGATCCTGAGCAACAAACGGAAATCATAAAAAAAGAACACGAGAGAGCACACCGTGGAATAGAGGAAAATAAACAACAAATTTTGAAAAAATTTTACTTCCCGAAACTAAAGACAAGTATTCGAAACTTTATACGCGTATGCGACGTCTGCAACGTTTCAAAATATGATAGGAAACCTCTAGTAATCAAATTTCAAGAAACCCCAATACCAAATCACCCTTTCGATATAATTCACGTGGATATTTACCAGGTCGAGAAACAATATTTTTTGTCAAGCATCGACAAATTTTCTAAATATGGAAGAATGATTCCAATTAAATCACGACACACCATGCACATACGAAAGGCTTTCGAAGATACAATAACGTCTTATATAATACCATCATGCGTAATAACAGACAACGAGAAAGCATTTTTAACTCCAGAAATAAAAGGTATGATGATGGATCTTAATATTCATGCTTACGTTACACCGAGTAACAAATCAGAAGTGAATGGACAAGTAGAACGATTCCATTCCACAATAACGGAATTATATCGTATAGAAAAATCCTTAAATAGCATTCATCCATGCAGGAAATTGATGCGAATCGTAGTAGAAAAATATAATAACACGATTCATTCGACGATAATGAAAAGCCCCAAAGAAATATTATTAGGGTTACCAAACAGACCCGTCTCAATCGATGAATTGGACAAAATAAGAAACAGAAACTACGATGCGGTACTAATAAAATTGAAAGAAGCTCAAATGAAGCAAAATGCATCGCAATATAATCATAATTGCACCACGGCACCAGAATTGGTAGTAGGAAAAAAGGTGTTTTTGAAGGATAAAATTATAAAACCAAAACATAAGCCTATATTCAAACCACACTTCGTTCAACAAGATAGCATAGTTACGTTTAAGGACGAGAAAAATACTAAACACCACAAAACGAATTTGAAAAATATCAATCTAACACCTCTATCAACTTGATCATTGATCAAATAACATCTAATTCGGTCACGGTTTCATTTCAGGCTGATGCTGTTCGCATCCAGTTACCAGAGCAAAATCCAAATAAATGATGTAACAAATCACCCCCTAGTTATAGTCACTTTAGGCAAAGCTAGAGTAGCCGCAGGACATACAAGGATAGTTCACCCTGTGAACATTAGCAACATAGGTAGAACAATAGCAGATATTAGCGACACAGCACAAAAACATTATTATAACAACTCTTTGTCAGAACTTATTGAAATTAAGATGAACAAACTTGTCGATACGTATCTAAAAATTAAGCCACGTAGAAGAATAAGCAAACGATGGGATGCTGTCGGCACTGCTTGGAAATGGATTGCAGGCAGCCCTGACGCCGAGGATTTACGCATCATAAACTCCTCCATGAACTCCCTGATACAACAAAACAACAAACAGGTCTTAATCAACAATCGAATCGGTGATCATCTTCAGAACACAATCGCGATGATAAACAAACTCACGGGTCACGAAGCGGAGATGTCAAGAAGACATTCACAAGAAATCAGTCAGCTAATCATTCTCTCAAACATAGAAACAATGATACAACAAATAGAAACAATTGAAGAGGCAATATTACTTGCCAAACACGGCATACCGAGTAGCAAATTCCTATCAACCAAAGACTTCAATGTCATTGAAAAACAGTTGCAAGAAGAAAATGTACACATCGTATCGTTCGAAGAAGTTCTCACGCGTTCCCAAGCCCAAGCAGCATTAAATGGTTCCCACTTCATATACGTTTTGAAAATTCCCCATTTATCCCCAAAAACTTATGTGTACAGCTACGTTGACTCAGTAATTCAAGATAACAAAAGAGTCATGATTCGCTACAATTATATGGTCCACAACAACAAGGAGGCCTATCAACTCCAGCAACCATGTGACAAATACGAAGACAGCGTCATATGTGAGAATACTAAAATGGAACCCACAAACGAATGCACATTTGATTTGGTACAAGGAAAACACACCAGTTGCACATTCGAAAAAATTCATTCGGCCGGAATCGTGAAGCAAATGGGAACTATATTTATCAACGAAGCAGCGGGAATTAAGATGGCATCCACCTGTGGTGAAACTACCAGAATTCTGAACGGATCCTTTTTGATTCTTTTTAACGATTGTCGCGTTAAAATACGAGGAACTACTTTTTCAAACGACAACATTACAATATCAGAAAATTTTAATTCCCCAACATTAGGTCTTTTAGTCCACGAAAAGACCCTTATCGACACACCCACGCCAGAATATATGAAAAATTTGACACTGGAACATCGTGAAAAAATGGAATTGCTACATTTGCAAACTAATTCATTGACATGGAAAATCCACCTCTTCGGATCGATAGGATTGACGACGATCATACTAATTGTTATAACAATTACCGTTGTACTATGTTGGAATAAGAGAATGTTAACAAAAGTTCAAGTAAACATAACGCCTCAAACACCCGAAGAGAATAGCAGCACAGAAGAATCGCAAAACAAAAATCATCCGCCTGAAAACATTAGTAACACACCACACGCAGAACATACGCGAATAGTGTTTCAGCCAAAACATCTTTGCGGACAAAGAATCTAAGAGGGGAGGAGTTACGGCAAGTTCTCCAAGTTCACGCTTGCCGCACCAGTTACAAGGAAACCAATAGCGACGATGACGAACAACTGCTGATAACGGCGATACAGCAAGCGCAGTCCAGTTCTCTGAGTCAACACCACCGGGTACACCACGTGACACCAACAGGTACCGACATGGTTCATCCGGCAGAGCATCAGTCATCACCAACAACGCGTCCTTCGTTCACAATAGATAAGATAAACCGCTACACAGAAATAGGAAAATCAGGAACAAAATGTAAGGAAATAAAGCAGTCTTGTCCTAACAGCCGAACCGTGCGTTTCGATCAACGTTTCACATCGAAAGAAACATAACTGGCGCCCGAATCGGAGTTCCCGTGACAGCAGTAACAGTATAAGCTTCTAAGAGCAAAGCCATCTTCAGCCTCCCAGCGAACCAGGAGTACCGGACCTAGAGCCATCAATTGTTAATCAGCTGATTTGCGTCTTCTGGCACGGCGAAAAGGTGCGCTGCGACATCTGGAACAACCCTTACCCGAAGCACCCACGGAAATCTGGAAAGGCAGACTCACAACCAGGAACTTTGAACGTCAGCGCTGTTCCCGCTATTGCACTGAGTGTGATCGTCCCAGGGTCATCGGAGTTAAATTGGCTGCCCCCAACGGAATGATTACCCTTCCGCTCCTGTAAGTACTAAGTAAAAGTGAAATTATAAAAAGACGCCGGAGCCGATAGCGTCCCAAAAATAATAAACCACTACTAATTAAGAGTGTCACGGCCGGAGCACCAGGGTGCACCCGTAACCAAAACACTAATCCGAAATTAAAAACCGCGGACTAACATAAAAAAAAAAAACTTTAAAAGAAAAAGTGCAGATTAAAATGACATACACCATGAACCCAAACACCCCTTTCATGGAGCGGGGAAAGATTCCCCAAGTGGTTTCAGAAATCCCGACATACTCGGGAAATCCACGGCAACTTGCGCGTTGGATGGAGGACGTCGACAACGTCCTACAGTTATTCAGTGACGGGACTGAAACTGTTGAGTATTTTTTCATAATTCGCGCAGTCCGAAATAAAATAAGAGGTGAAGCCGGAGACATATTGGACTCCAACAACACCCCTCTTGTGTGGAAAGACATCAAAGACACACTTTCGCTTTACTATTCTGATAAGAGAGATCTTATGACTCTCGATAATGAGCTGAAATCTATGAAAAAAGGCTCATTCGAAACGATAGAAAGTTATTATGCAAAGATAACTGAAATGTTATCTTTAATAGGTTCCGTTATACGAATGGACGTGCAGTGGCATGGCCATGAGTCAGCCATCATTAAACTTTACAGTATGATAGCTTTGGACACTTTCATTCGAGGTCTAGGAGAGCCCCTATCTATGTTTTGTAAGAATTACAAACCAACAAATTTGGCTCAAGCGTACCACTATTGTTTAGAGTATTCTAACATGAGTATTAGAAATACCCCTAGAAATATACAACCACAACGTAAACTACCCGCTCCACACAACAATCTCCCCCATCACCCACCTTTTTACAAAAATCATGTTAGCAGGAACCCAATGCAAAAATTCCCTGCGAATGATTATTCCCAAAACATACGCCCCGAGTTTAGAAGGCAAGAAAATCCCACGTCCGAACCAATGGACACCAGCACTATGCGTTCGCGCCTAGCTAATAGTAATAATTACAGGCAGGCAACTCATTCAACTAGAACGCAAATTCCACAAAGATCGCAATTTGGTCATCACTTAGAAGGTCATCCCCATCCGTCTGAATACGAACGATGGTACAACCAACAACCGCCTGAGATAGTTTTAGAAACTGATCAAGCATTAGTCGATGAAGAAGTTCGATGTGATTTTTTAGAAGTACGACCAGATTGGAAAAACAAATGGAAAGGTTGATCGGTCACCTTCCGTATATAAAAGTACCAACAGATAAAGGAGATATGAAACTTCTTATCGACTGTGGTGCTAACATGAATATTTTATCGAAAAAATGGGCTTACTCATCGGGAAAATTTGTACAAAAAATACCAACAGTAACGATAAATGGTGTAAATGGTAAATGCCAAGTTTCGGAAGCCATCTACCTTAGCATATTTGAACCAATTTACGAAAAATCTTCACCATTTTTAGTATATGATTTCCACCCATTTTTTGACGGAATTATCGGAACAGAAATTTTATTTGACAGAAATATAAATTTGACAACTCAACTTTTATTACTGCAAGTTTTCGGACCAGAAGAAACATTAAATGTTCCACTACTATTTTACTCCTCACGTACTAAGCAGGAAAACGTGCATCATATTTCACAAAATTTTGAAATAAGAACGTCACATCTTTCCGATGATGAGACACAAGCACTAATGCCGGTCATTGAATCTAACAAAAATGTATTCCACGATCCTGATGATCGACTAACCTGCACAACCAACGTAGAATGCCACATCCGAACAGACGATGAAATTCCGATATACCAAAGATCTTACCCATACCCCACCGCTTACAAAGACGAAGTAAACTCACAGATCGCAAAACTTTTACATGATGGAATAATCCGACCATCCAGATCTCCTTGGAACTCTCCTATTTGGATTGTGCCCAAAAAAATCGACGCATCAGGAACAAATAAATTTAGACTAGTAATTGACTACAGGAAATTAAATCTTAAAACAATTTCTGACAAATACCCTATGCCAGAAATTTCTAACATTTTGGATCAATTAGGAAAAAACCGTTACTTCACAACATTAGATTTGGCCTCAGGATTCCATCAAATTAAAATGCACCCCAAGGACATAGAAAAAACAGCATTCTCGGTTAATAACGGCAAATATGAATTCGTTCGTATGCCATTTGGATTGAAAAATGCTCCAGCCATTTTTCAAAGAGCAATTGACGATGTTTTACGTGATCAGATAGGTAAAATTTGTTACGTATACATCGACGACGTAGTAATTTTTGGCAAAACATTGAATGAAGCAACGGCAAATTTGAATACAATATTAAAAATACTCAACCAGGCAAACCTGAAGGTACAACCAAATAAATCAGAATTTTTAAAAAAA
>NW_026684335.1:0-6545 GCF_943735745.2 Anopheles bellator | reverse complement strand
GGGGGGAGGCAAATTCTCAAAAAAACTGTAAAATTAATTTAACCCCGCTACAGATTAAATGCTTTAACGAAATGAAGACCATCCTTACCAGTTCCGATATCTTAACATACCCGGACTTCACTAAACAACTTTTACTAACGACAGACGCATCCGAATTCGCAATCGGAGCAGTTCTTAGTCAAGGACCAAAAGGAAGCGACAAACCTATACATTTTGCATCTAGGACCCTCAACAAAACTGAAGAATCTTACTCTGCCACAGAAAAAGAGCTTCTTGCAATCATCTGGTCCCTAAAAGTATTCAGGAACTATTTATACGGTCAAAAATTCAAAATACTAACCGACCACCAACCACTCACGTATAGTTTATCACCAAACAACTGCAATGCAAAATTGAAAAGATGGAAGTCGTTTCTCGAAGAACATGACTACGAAATAGAATACAAACCAGGAAAATCGAATGTAGTTGCCGACGCTCTTAGTGGAATCCAAATTAACTCCCTAACACCGACACAACACACTGGACAAAATGACGACTCAAACTATATTATATCGACAGAAGCACCCTTAAATGTATTTCACTTGCAAATAATAATCGAAAAAACCTCTGAGCCTGATACGATTATAACACAACCCTTCCCAGGATTTAAAAGAATTCTAATCAAACGTGCGATATTTACAGAACCAATTTTAGTCGCCCTTATAAAAGAATACTTTACTCCCAATAAACTAATAGGAATGCGTACAACAGAAAGTATCATGGGAGCTTTCCAAGAAACATACAAAAAATATTTTAGTAGAAATAACATGTACAAGATTCGCTTTACTCAAAACATTGTGTGTGATGTGACCGATCCTGAGCAACAAACGGAAATCATAAAAAAAGAACACGAGAGAGCACACCGTGGAATAGAGGAAAATAAACAACAAATTTTGAAAAAATTTTACTTCCCGAAACTAAAGACAAGTATTCGAAACTTTATACGCGTATGCGACGTCTGCAACGTTTCAAAATATGATAGGAAACCTCTAGTAATCAAATTTCAAGAAACCCCAATACCAAATCACCCTTTCGATATAATTCACGTGGATATTTACCAGGTCGAGAAACAATATTTTTTGTCAAGCATCGACAAATTTTCTAAATATGGAAGAATGATTCCAATTAAATCACGACACACCATGCACATACGAAAGGCTTTCGAAGATACAATAACGTCTTATATAATACCATCATGCGTAATAACAGACAACGAGAAAGCATTTTTAACTCCAGAAATAAAAGGTATGATGATGGATCTTAATATTCATGCTTACGTTACACCGAGTAACAAATCAGAAGTGAATGGACAAGTAGAACGATTCCATTCCACAATAACGGAATTATATCGTATAGAAAAATCCTTAAATAGCATTCATCCATGCAGGAAATTGATGCGAATCGTAGTAGAAAAATATAATAACACGATTCATTCGACGATAATGAAAAGCCCCAAAGAAATATTATTAGGGTTACCAAACAGACCCGTCTCAATCGATGAATTGGACAAAATAAGAAACAGAAACTACGATGCGGTACTAATAAAATTGAAAGAAGCTCAAATGAAGCAAAATGCATCGCAATATAATCATAATTGCACCACGGCACCAGAATTGGTAGTAGGAAAAAAGGTGTTTTTGAAGGATAAAATTATAAAACCAAAACATAAGCCTATATTCAAACCACACTTCGTTCAACAAGATAGCATAGTTACGTTTAAGGACGAGAAAAATACTAAACACCACAAAACGAATTTGAAAAATATCAATCTAACACCTCTATCAACTTGATCATTGATCAAATAACATCTAATTCGGTCACGGTTTCATTTCAGGCTGATGCTGTTCGCATCCAGTTACCAGAGCAAAATCCAAATAAATGATGTAACAAATCACCCCCTAGTTATAGTCACTTTAGGCAAAGCTAGAGTAGCCGCAGGACATACAAGGATAGTTCACCCTGTGAACATTAGCAACATAGGTAGAACAATAGCAGATATTAGCGACACAGCACAAAAACATTATTATAACAACTCTTTGTCAGAACTTATTGAAATTAAGATGAACAAACTTGTCGATACGTATCTAAAAATTAAGCCACGTAGAAGAATAAGCAAACGATGGGATGCTGTCGGCACTGCTTGGAAATGGATTGCAGGCAGCCCTGACGCCGAGGATTTACGCATCATAAACTCCTCCATGAACTCCCTGATACAACAAAACAACAAACAGGTCTTAATCAACAATCGAATCGGTGATCATCTTCAGAACACAATCGCGATGATAAACAAACTCACGGGTCACGAAGCGGAGATGTCAAGAAGACATTCACAAGAAATCAGTCAGCTAATCATTCTCTCAAACATAGAAACAATGATACAACAAATAGAAACAATTGAAGAGGCAATATTACTTGCCAAACACGGCATACCGAGTAGCAAATTCCTATCAACCAAAGACTTCAATGTCATTGAAAAACAGTTGCAAGAAGAAAATGTACACATCGTATCGTTCGAAGAAGTTCTCACGCGTTCCCAAGCCCAAGCAGCATTAAATGGTTCCCACTTCATATACGTTTTGAAAATTCCCCATTTATCCCCAAAAACTTATGTGTACAGCTACGTTGACTCAGTAATTCAAGATAACAAAAGAGTCATGATTCGCTACAATTATATGGTCCACAACAACAAGGAGGCCTATCAACTCCAGCAACCATGTGACAAATACGAAGACAGCGTCATATGTGAGAATACTAAAATGGAACCCACAAACGAATGCACATTTGATTTGGTACAAGGAAAACACACCAGTTGCACATTCGAAAAAATTCATTCGGCCGGAATCGTGAAGCAAATGGGAACTATATTTATCAACGAAGCAGCGGGAATTAAGATGGCATCCACCTGTGGTGAAACTACCAGAATTCTGAACGGATCCTTTTTGATTCTTTTTAACGATTGTCGCGTTAAAATACGAGGAACTACTTTTTCAAACGACAACATTACAATATCAGAAAATTTTAATTCCCCAACATTAGGTCTTTTAGTCCACGAAAAGACCCTTATCGACACACCCACGCCAGAATATATGAAAAATTTGACACTGGAACATCGTGAAAAAATGGAATTGCTACATTTGCAAACTAATTCATTGACATGGAAAATCCACCTCTTCGGATCGATAGGATTGACGACGATCATACTAATTGTTATAACAATTACCGTTGTACTATGTTGGAATAAGAGAATGTTAACAAAAGTTCAAGTAAACATAACGCCTCAAACACCCGAAGAGAATAGCAGCACAGAAGAATCGCAAAACAAAAATCATCCGCCTGAAAACATTAGTAACACACCACACGCAGAACATACGCGAATAGTGTTTCAGCCAAAACATCTTTGCGGACAAAGAATCTAAGAGGGGAGGAGTTACGGCAAGTTCTCCAAGTTCACGCTTGCCGCACCAGTTACAAGGAAACCAATAGCGACGATGACGAACAACTGCTGATAACGGCGATACAGCAAGCGCAGTCCAGTTCTCTGAGTCAACACCACCGGGTACACCACGTGACACCAACAGGTACCGACATGGTTCATCCGGCAGAGCATCAGTCATCACCAACAACGCGTCCTTCGTTCACAATAGATAAGATAAACCGCTACACAGAAATAGGAAAATCAGGAACAAAATGTAAGGAAATAAAGCAGTCTTGTCCTAACAGCCGAACCGTGCGTTTCGATCAACGTTTCACATCGAAAGAAACATAACTGGCGCCCGAATCGGAGTTCCCGTGACAGCAGTAACAGTATAAGCTTCTAAGAGCAAAGCCATCTTCAGCCTCCCAGCGAACCAGGAGTACCGGACCTAGAGCCATCAATTGTTAATCAGCTGATTTGCGTCTTCTGGCACGGCGAAAAGGTGCGCTGCGACATCTGGAACAACCCTTACCCGAAGCACCCACGGAAATCTGGAAAGGCAGACTCACAACCAGGAACTTTGAACGTCAGCGCTGTTCCCGCTATTGCACTGAGTGTGATCGTCCCAGGGTCATCGGAGTTAAATTGGCTGCCCCCAACGGAATGATTACCCTTCCGCTCCTGTAAGTACTAAGTAAAAGTGAAATTATAAAAAGACGCCGGAGCCGATAGCGTCCCAAAAATAATAAACCACTACTAATTAAGAGTGTCACGGCCGGAGCACCAGGGTGCACCCGTAACCAAAACACTAATCCGAAATTAAAAACCGCGGACTAACATAAAAAAAAAAAACTTTAAAAGAAAAAGTGCAGATTAAAATGACATACACCATGAACCCAAACACCCCTTTCATGGAGCGGGGAAAGATTCCCCAAGTGGTTTCAGAAATCCCGACATACTCGGGAAATCCACGGCAACTTGCGCGTTGGATGGAGGACGTCGACAACGTCCTACAGTTATTCAGTGACGGGACTGAAACTGTTGAGTATTTTTTCATAATTCGCGCAGTCCGAAATAAAATAAGAGGTGAAGCCGGAGACATATTGGACTCCAACAACACCCCTCTTGTGTGGAAAGACATCAAAGACACACTTTCGCTTTACTATTCTGATAAGAGAGATCTTATGACTCTCGATAATGAGCTGAAATCTATGAAAAAAGGCTCATTCGAAACGATAGAAAGTTATTATGCAAAGATAACTGAAATGTTATCTTTAATAGGTTCCGTTATACGAATGGACGTGCAGTGGCATGGCCATGAGTCAGCCATCATTAAACTTTACAGTATGATAGCTTTGGACACTTTCATTCGAGGTCTAGGAGAGCCCCTATCTATGTTTTGTAAGAATTACAAACCAACAAATTTGGCTCAAGCGTACCACTATTGTTTAGAGTATTCTAACATGAGTATTAGAAATACCCCTAGAAATATACAACCACAACGTAAACTACCCGCTCCACACAACAATCTCCCCCATCACCCACCTTTTTACAAAAATCATGTTAGCAGGAACCCAATGCAAAAATTCCCTGCGAATGATTATTCCCAAAACATACGCCCCGAGTTTAGAAGGCAAGAAAATCCCACGTCCGAACCAATGGACACCAGCACTATGCGTTCGCGCCTAGCTAATAGTAATAATTACAGGCAGGCAACTCATTCAACTAGAACGCAAATTCCACAAAGATCGCAATTTGGTCATCACTTAGAAGGTCATCCCCATCCGTCTGAATACGAACGATGGTACAACCAACAACCGCCTGAGATAGTTTTAGAAACTGATCAAGCATTAGTCGATGAAGAAGTTCGATGTGATTTTTTAGAAGTACGACCAGATTGGAAAAACAAATGGAAAGGTTGATCGGTCACCTTCCGTATATAAAAGTACCAACAGATAAAGGAGATATGAAACTTCTTATCGACTGTGGTGCTAACATGAATATTTTATCGAAAAAATGGGCTTACTCATCGGGAAAATTTGTACAAAAAATACCAACAGTAACGATAAATGGTGTAAATGGTAAATGCCAAGTTTCGGAAGCCATCTACCTTAGCATATTTGAACCAATTTACGAAAAATCTTCACCATTTTTAGTATATGATTTCCACCCATTTTTTGACGGAATTATCGGAACAGAAATTTTATTTGACAGAAATATAAATTTGACAACTCAACTTTTATTACTGCAAGTTTTCGGACCAGAAGAAACATTAAATGTTCCACTACTATTTTACTCCTCACGTACTAAGCAGGAAAACGTGCATCATATTTCACAAAATTTTGAAATAAGAACGTCACATCTTTCCGATGATGAGACACAAGCACTAATGCCGGTCATTGAATCTAACAAAAATGTATTCCACGATCCTGATGATCGACTAACCTGCACAACCAACGTAGAATGCCACATCCGAACAGACGATGAAATTCCGATATACCAAAGATCTTACCCATACCCCACCGCTTACAAAGACGAAGTAAACTCACAGATCGCAAAACTTTTACATGATGGAATAATCCGACCATCCAGATCTCCTTGGAACTCTCCTATTTGGATTGTGCCCAAAAAAATCGACGCATCAGGAACAAATAAATTTAGACTAGTAATTGACTACAGGAAATTAAATCTTAAAACAATTTCTGACAAATACCCTATGCCAGAAATTTCTAACATTTTGGATCAATTAGGAAAAAACCGTTACTTCACAACATTAGATTTGGCCTCAGGATTCCATCAAATTAAAATGCACCCCAAGGACATAGAAAAAACAGCATTCTCGGTTAATAACGGCAAATATGAATTCGTTCGTATGCCATTTGGATTGAAAAATGCTCCAGCCATTTTTCAAAGAGCAATTGACGATGTTTTACGTGATCAGATAGGTAAAATTTGTTACGTATACATCGACGACGTAGTAATTTTTGGCAAAACATTGAATGAAGCAACGGCAAATTTGAATACAATATTAAAAATACTCAACCAGGCAAACCTGAAGGTACAACCAAATAAATCAGAATTTTTAAAAAAA
>NW_026684334.1:0-13191 GCF_943735745.2 Anopheles bellator | reverse complement strand
AAAGAGATGCTATAAATCTTCTGCAACTCGCGTAATCGACCGAAGGACTGAAGAAAGATGAGAGAAGTTGTGATCGTCTTCGTCTTCAATCGGATGTTCATGACACGTGGTTCGAGAATCAATTTACTTTTAATCTAACCGTTATCTGAAGACAATAAGGTGTGCGGACCATAAGCCCGTTCGAAAGGAAAGCGATTCATTGTGCAGGTATGACGGCATGACATTTAGCGAGAAAGGTACCGCATTCAAAAATGTCGAAAATACTGTTAAAAGGCTACAACCTTGCCTTTCTGATTGTTTGTGAAAGTATATAACAAGACGAAGGCGGCAATAACATAATTATGTGCCATATGATGTAGATTATGCTGACAAATTTGGATGGATTTCATTCTCCTTTTCATTCGAGCCTATGCGAACCGAACCTCCTTATAGAAATGTAATAAAATTGTAATTTAAAGTTGAACTGTTGCTTGAAACCTCAAATCAAATAACGATTCCATTCCAACATTAAAAAACACACAACTTCAGATTGAAATTATGAAATTTCATCGCTGGATCCATGGATAGAACCACAATCCTTGAAAATCTTCTGCTCTGCCGTTCGAAACCCTTGACTGGGAAAGATTCTGCGGCGCACTCGTCTCAACGAGCTGAAGGACCGTTTAGAAGTTGCCTTTGCCAATGAAAAAATTGCTTCTGTGTCACTGCAAATCGTACTAACCTCGTTCGGGGCTCCGGAACCAACAACTGGACAACTCTCTGGTTCTGACCAGGCTGGCCCATTAGTTTGCATAAAGGTGGTGCTGCATGGAAAACTCATTACTTTCGCTCCTCGTTCTCCAAATCGTATTCATCTATGGCCGGGAAACGGAAAGGCGTTGTGCTGGACGTAGCTTGAACTTTACTGCTATCTGTCTTCCTCTTTCTTCCGCTTTTGTCGTATTTGTCTGCGTGTTTATGTTCCGAGCTTTTCACAAAAGTGAAAAGTTCTGTCGACAACTGTGCGAAGTATTTTCCTTCCTCGATATTTAATTTATGCTTTGCTTTAAGGTGGTTTTTCTCCAGCTCGGGTGATATCTGTGTATAACTTTCTTCTTTTTTTGCAAACCCTTTGACGTTAATTTTCACCGATGTGAAAAGGTACGTTATATTTTCCATACTTCGTCCTTTTCCCCATTCGAAGTGGACGCTTGAGCGTGCTCCGGTCAAAGTGTGGTCAAACAAACTGCTTTTCATCACACTGTTGTAATCGCAAATTTCGTTGCCATTTGCAATCGGAGAAAAGTCGTCAATTTGCTTGAGGGAGTTTTTGAATATAACTCCTGCTTCTCTCTTGACGATGAATAGTCGGTATGCTGAGATAATGTATTTTTTAAAAAATTTTGTGAATGTTTGTTTTGTTGGTTAACGGTTTGTTGTCACAGTTTTTTGGTACCATTCTATCACTTTAAAACAATTATTTTTAGGCTTTTTAGTTACACTTAACTCGTTACGTATTGCATTAGCCTAGCATTACATCACTCACTGGATCTGTTGGTCAGTTCGGAATACACAATACACACGTTCCACTCGAATCATGAACGAAAAGTTCTGTTACCATTTCGTTCGTTGTCCAATTAATGGTTTTTTTTTTCTGTGCGAAGCAATAATAGTAACGCGCGTAAACAGCGTCCGGGTTCGCCGTATGCTGTTAATTCATAAATTTACCAACAAACAATATCACTTAACTCTTAGAGGGTCATAAAATTTACACGGGAGTCCGCTTCTCACATCAAATAAAATTTGGAGCTGTGATACAAAAACAACGACGAGATCAAGGAAATTGTGATACCTTTAGTCATGAATTGGATTTTGCGAAGAACATTCTCCCGCGTATGTCACGAGAGATGGAAGCATTGTGACTACTACTGAGCAGCTAATAAAGCCTCAGAAGATGCTGGTGCCTGTGCTGTGAAGCATTTCGATAGACACATTATTTAACAAACCGTAAAAGATGAGCAAAACAAGGACCAACGCCGTGAGACCGCCAAAGCTGTGTGAATCTATGATCTATGCTCATTATCGTGACTTAACAACAGTGATTTGAATAACAACCTTAACTAGTTTTTTAATCTTCTTCGAGGGTTAATAAAACACCTAGAAGTCATATTCTTGCAAACCGAATCATTCAAATTTATGGTTTGGAAACATGAATTTGATGATTGATTTTTTATTGCCCATGAACAAGGATGTCGAAGTTGACTTGGAAAATGTTGGTTGGATGATGCCCATTATATGATGAAGCGAATGATTGAGACTATATTCGAATGGATGACGCATTTACTTAAGATAAAACATCTTTTAGATACTTTGAACTTTCGCTTTGAAGAAAAACCTTTGATAAATATAGATTGTTTATGTTTTGTTTTGTCAATCGTGATTAAAATTCATTCTTCAACCTAAATATTTTCTAATTCTAAACTTCTTAACTGATTCTTAATTTCTAAATATAAAGCAACAGTTCACATGGAAACAGTTATTAACGGGACTCCTAGGAAGCAAGCATTTTTCTAGCCAACCAGAACATAACCATAAATTGATTTCATCGATCGTTTGGTGGATCGTATACTAAACAGAGCAAAAGTAAACCGCTTTCGTGAGACTTGCAGCTTTGCTGTGGCTACCAGGCTGCCGTTTTGTAGAGTTATTCTTGCTTAATAAATGCATGTAAAACCATCATTTTGCCGGCAATTTTTTTCATCTCCCGCTGTGCTCGAAGGCTGATCTTTCAGCCCTATGGCTTTGGGCTTGAGCGAGTGTCGAACGATCGTTCAATGTCGATGGAGAGCTGTGGCATAATTTTCACAGCTGCAGCCTCATGAGGCGACGTTCGATTACACCTTCGAGGACGAGAGGCAATTTAAAAACGATACCGCTCGTGATGTGAGAGCAGCGAGTGTTCAGCGGCAACACCGATACCCAGAAGTCATGCTGTTTGAAGACGCTATGCTGCCATCCTCTTTGCCACTATCGCAACGGGGATTGGAAGCCTACTTCCAATCACCTCACCTCACCGAGGTGAGACATCCAATGATCGGCAAGAGAGGCAATGAAATGAAATGATTACCGATGATGAGTATTATTTTCCTTCGTGCTCAGCGATCCAATCAACGCACGCACGCGCGCAACCATGCGCGCCTAGGTCGGTGCGCAAGGAGCGTATAAGATGTAGACCGTCGAGAGGTGAACATATGCAGTCAAAGATTAATAGGCCCATTAGCCATAAATTACGCTCAATAGTGATCCTCTGAGGATCCGAGGAGGCGCGCTCCGAAACACGTTCGATTGTGGATATTTCATGGAGCGGTGTCTTAAGTCCAACGATGCTAGATAAAGTCCCGCCGAGTGGTGTGTCGGTTGCTGCACCGCAAGAAGGAGCACAAGTCCACATTGCTCTTACCAGAAAGGTTTTGAAACAAAACCGCTATGAGGTCAATCTATCCGAATAGTGGTTTTGTATATTTCATCCCATTCTTGCATGTCAACTAACGCATATAAATAAAGTTCATTATCTTTAAGTTGCACTCGAAAAAAATTGAGGTCACTTCGTGGTGCGCAACGACTTTGTTTTAAAAATAAACCAATTCATAGGGTTTTATAAAAAGAAATAAGTAAACATGGTTATGTTGAAGTTAAATATTGAATACCAAGACAACCATCTAAAAGAATTCCTATCTTACTCATGCTAATTTTTATTGGAATATTTTTTTTCCGCCAAAACAAACACTATTGCACAGCCTTATCACTAAATATATATATTCATTACCTTAACTAACCTAACCACAGAGGCAGTAGCACTGGTGAATGATCCATGAAAATAGTTTGCAACGACAAAGGCCGCGTTTTTCATTCTTCGGGGCTCGTGCGACATATGTTCACAAAGCTACGGGAATCTCTCTTAATCTCCCATGTTACCGACAGAACGGAGCAAACTGCCAACGGAAAGAACCTGTAATCATATTTGTTGCCCGAGCCGGTCGCCCGAGATGAAGCTGAAAACGCGAAACTGTGGGACTTTCTAATTAGATTAAGATGTCTTCATTCTTAAATTAGATTATTCAATTTTCTCTACTAATGCATTTATTGTTTGTGCATGTGTTTGTCTCTGTGGAACAGTGTCACTCGCCTTCCGTACGGAAGCATGCAGTCTGAGGCATTTTATTGAGTTCAAAGTGCATTTCCTTCTTCTCGATGGGTCGATGTGGGGGCGGCACAAGTTTTAGACCATCGTACGGACAACATAATGACAACAGTTTTAGACGACACACCCGCAGGTGGCGTATTCGGTTTCAGAGTTTTCGAGGAAGCTTCACTGACTGATGTGTGAAATTCAATTTCCAGAAACCGTTTCCGGAACCTGTCCGGTGGAAACGCCGTTTAGGAACATCGCTTTAAGGCAAAAAGGCACTTTACAAGCTCATCATCGTGTAGGGAGAGTGATTGGACACTCGGTGCCATCGGGACCCTGTCAAAGGAACGTGCAACTTTTCCAGTTAATTGCAAGGAAAATTAGTTTAAAGTGCGCCCAATCCATACCATAGAGAAAAGTTGGACCCATGATAATTGGACCCACGATTCGTCAGCACACAAATACAGAACATACTGCTTTTGCATCACAAAAATTGTCACACCACACGGCGAAGGGTTTGTCGCAACCAATTCGAATGCAGCTGCAGTCTGCAGCTGTATTTTCTCTTCAATCTAGCATTTAGCTCGATTGTTTCACTCGTCTTTTATTGCTTAAGGCGACATTTTGAGGTTTCGTTGCTTCCTTTGTATGCATCAAGGAAGAGTTCAACATGAGGTTGCATTATTTTGAGCGAATCTCTTCCTTCTACATGCGGTTTCGTTCTACACCCCAAAAGAGTTTCGCAAAAAAAAGAAAACCAAAATTGCAGCGCAGGACTCGACATTTGAGGCGCTCATTGTCCTGTTCTGTGCCGCTAGTGGGGGTTGGCACTTGCGCAGGGGGAATGCAAAATACTACGGTTCTCTGCAGGAAATTGGTTTGCCCTTTTGCATGTGGTCGGCGACTCTCTAAACGGCATTGGGCGCAAATTGACGACTGCATTTGAAAAAGAAGGAAAAGTAAAATGGATGCTCGCGGCGTCATCTAAAGACCGGCACAAACACAAACCGACGTGTACTCTAAGCATAAATAAATACAAGCCATGGAGGAAACAATGGAAAATGTACGGCCGCCAATTTTCCACGCCAGACAACCCTTTGAGATGCAATACTTTGCCTGGGGATGGAATGCATGTTCCCAATGCTCATGTTTTGTGTGTTGTTCTTTAGGTGTATAGTCTTTTGAAGGTTTTGTTCCTGTTTTCTCTCTCTCTTTCTCTCTCTTCTCTCTTTTTCTTTCTCTTTTTGTCTCTGTCTTTCTCTCACACATTGTTTCTATTATACATTATTGCAGTAGTGCTTGACTCTGCTATTTTTGTTTGTGGCACATGTTTTCGTTTGGTTCGTTTTTTCGTTTCATCTTTCGAATGTTCGAAAGGACAGGATAAATTTTCAAAAGCTGCAGGGACTAATTGCACTACACATTTTCGTCTGTAAATTAAACGATTCGCTGTTTTAAAAATATTGTGTGAATTGCATCCTAAATTAATGGTAATTTTTCTTTCGTTTCAGGTAAGTTCTTTTATTGGAGATTAGAGGCTAATTTTCTTAAAACGAAACCGTGTTTCAACCCTAAATCATAAAAATAGTGAGTAAAACTGACAGAGAGTTTAAAATTAATAAGCGTATGAATATACGGAGCATACTTTCTTTATTATTATCTAAAAGTTATGGAGGTTTGTTTTCTTAAGCTCCCAATCATTTCCAACTTAATCTTTGCAGCAAAGCACCATACTTCAAATGCCAGTGCTTGAGTCGTATACTGTCGGCAAATTAGGACTACACTCTACTGAGACCATGTTTCATTTACCTTTTTTAAACCAGCTCTATACCATTTGATTTTTCGTTAGTTTTATCGCAAGGATTTCGCCGAGAAGATGCAGGGCTAGACTGGAGCTATTAATTTGCCTTCTGCGAGTTTATTTTTTCGTAGTCGCCATGCCGAGGAGCGCGAACCTTTCGTCGTTCAGCTCCACAGCTAAGCTTCAATGCACCACTTCAATTTGCAACAGAGCGACCATACTGCAGTGCTCGGCAGAAAGATGTACACAAATAATGAAAAAACGAGTACTGCCTCCGGGAGTAGTACTGCAAACCGTACCGCTTAACGACTCACGTAACTCACGGCTTATTTAATTTTAGTTTCGGTGCAGCTGCAGAAACCAAGCAGCTGCCGATGGAATCGTGAGGTTTTTTTCGTAGTACGTTTTTTATTTTTCGTGCAACCGCCAACCAAACACTTGAGTTCGGTTTCGGTGCTCTTCAATGAGGCACTCGTGTTTTAGTATTTATGAGATTTCGATTAAAGTGACCACATATTTGATGCTGCACAAGCACACGGAGTGGAGCAAGAGCAGCACAGTGTTTGAAGTTTTCATTCGTGAAAATTTGTGGAAAACACCACTTTTATGCAAACCATTTGGTTCGGTGCTAGAAAACTCTCCATCGTACTAGGCGCTGTGAGACTTGATTCAACACATCCCATCCATCATAGAGCTGCGAAACCCTTGGGGGTTGCAGCATGTTGGTGGTGCTACAATGTTACCCCTTCGATTTTAACTTACTGCACAACATTTCTCAAAAAGGGGTAGTGCAAAACTTTTCTGTCGCAAAAACTTTCTGGCCGCCCCTTGCACACGATCAACATATTCTTATGTTGTCTCAATAAACGTGCTTTCTCCAGTGGGATTCGCAGCATCAACCGAACGATGGAGAGTTTCGCTTGTTGTTCTTCTGCGTCATCATTTATTCATCGCTTAATTATCGCACTGTCATCCGGTTGTCATCGTCGGCATCAACACCGTCAACGCATGTAGCCACCAAGAGCTTGTTCCTGGTGCCCCAAGTCCTTCAATTGAACACCCGATGCCCGCTTAACGTTTACTGACCGGGCTTGTTTTGTTTAAAAATGTATGTAAAAGCGCTGGTAATGGCAAAAGCAATTTATTACCTTTCCGGACAGTCGTAGGCCAAGTCCCGTTTCTTAACAACGTTCGATTCGTTACTGTGTATGTGGTAAACGATGCGAGTTACGGAGTCCGAAGATTGGATACGGCTTTGTTGATGCCTTTCCCGAGGGCCTCTTCACTGTCGCCGTTCTGGTACCTAATGCAAAGGTAGAATCTATTCTTCCTCCGATAAACTATGACGGTTCGTAAAGCATACACTATGTTCAACACAACCGTGACAAAGCGGAAACGTTAGTTTAAATGTCAACCAGTAAGTAACATAAATCGCATGTTTGCACACAGGAAAAAGAAGAAAAAAAATTAATTGTAAATATTCAGTCCTCTTCATGGTTGCAAAGTTTCTTTTAATTTAAAAACCACAAGCCCACCACTAGCAGTTGCCTCTAGCATGGTACGTGATGTATCCTCAGACTTTTTTTGGAAGCCAACGAAAGAAGTTGGTTAGCATGTAAGTATCGTGTTGTGCAAATAGACTGCCCTTAAGGAACTGAAGTCATACGCCATACATGTGTGTGAGCCGTTTGCAACAATTGAACAACTCCTAAGCACTGGACCACTCGTTTGCGTCAGTGAGGACTGCTTGTCGCCGACCGACGCCAAGGGGAAGTGTTTACCATCGCTTCTCGGCCTAAAGGCTAAGATGAAAGTGTAGGGGAAGTGTTTACCGATCGCGACCGACCAACAGGCGGACATGTCTACAACGGCACCACTGGATGTGCAGCGCGACCTCCAGCCGCGCACATCGGCAGCGATATGTTGCTACATACTACATCAACCGATTACAAAGTTCATTAAATATGTATTTGCCTGGAGCAACCAGCCGGGCTTGGCGCCAACGGTACGCTTAGAGTGGTGACGCACTCGGGAAAACGGGATAATGGCTGTTGGCGCGTGGACAGACTCGATTATTACCGCCTGGCTGATACATTTTCGATTTTCTTCTTCGGTCCCCTCTGGCGCCGATTGAAGTTACGCTAAGTTTTAACCATGGTTGTTCCCCGTCGGAGAAACGGTGGCGGTAAGCGCCGGTACGATCGATTTTTGTAGTTTATAGAAAAAAATTGTTCTCTTTTCCAACTGGACCGGTGCAGCCGCGCAATTGTATTTCGTGCATTGTATGCACACAAACTGTGTGTTTGCTGTGAACCGTGAGTGCGTTGCATCTTCAACTGGTATAGTTTTCGTTTTTATTTCAAAATTTCATTCACACCTTTTACATTTTCGATTTTCTTTAGTAGCTCTGTTTCATTGCACTAGGAGTGTGTATTTCTAAAGCGTCTTGTTTTCAGTACATTAAATAGTTAATATTATCTATCAACAGTGTATCTAGCCCAGTCCTAAACAATCTTTGCTGCTATGTAGGTTATTTCAAAGTATATCTTTCATGCATTTTGGGTACACATCAGAATTAATTATTTCTTACCAAACGCTTATCTGTAGCTTCCCGTTGAGGGGTTACTAATCATATCCTCGATTCCTGAAATGCCTGAAATCCTGATTTGCCGATCGAACGCCGCCGTGATTGCGTGATTGGGAGATTACATAGATAGTGTCAGGTTTGTGGTTAGATAGCACTTCCACTTTAGTCTTCCTAACCCAATCGGGAACTATGACTTTGGTAGCAACATATCTTTACGCTCCAGCAAGCAGCGCCACCATCAGCATTGTTGCAGCGGCGACCACAGCATCCCACGGGAAAAGTGCTTTCCGATTAGCTTTTACCTCCTTGTGGTGTTCCTAGTAAAAGCCACCCAAGCGCGCTCGTTGGCGGAAACATAAATTTACGTTTTATCGTGTTGTCAATTATTTCGAGATTAATTAGATCGGTGGCATGGAACTGGAAATTTATAATCACGAAAACAAGCGCTTGCGAGTAGTTGATGACACCTTTCTCACTTGCCTGGTGGCGCCAGACGCTATACTCGCCAGGGCTAGGAGGTTCCAGTAGTGGTTCTTCCTCTTTTGGGCCGCGCCAGGCTGTTACCTAGTAAATCGAACGCCGACGGAAGAATTATAGCGATGAGATATTATGTTGTCGCTGCCATCGTTAGTTGGGGGTGTTTTTCGGGATTATTGTTTATTCATGGCCTCGAGACTTGGCCGTCTTGGGCGTCTATTTAAATAGCAATCAAAATGGTATATTATGCCGAAAAGAAGAGGTTCACACGAGAAGGAATCATTTGTATTAAAGCTTAATGCTTTCGAAAGAACGTTCGCAGTTACTAATAAATCAAACTCGAGTACACAGACTAACGTCATACGGGGAATGGCGGATTAGGATTCATAAACTACAATCCTAATACAAAATCCTACATTTATGATATTACTCCACATGAAGAATGGCTTTGTGCTGACGCAAGAGTGATTGAAATGGAATTATGGATTGCACAGGGTTGTAGAATGGTTATAGTCACCCTTTTATTATCCTTCCCACTCAGCAAAACTTTGCCGTCCCTAATGAGACTACAAACTGCTGCAAATTTGTCTTATCCGTCCGACTTGGCGCCACTACTGTGGAGTAAATAATCATTATACGCCTCGGCGTCTAATCGACGATAACGGCGAGCATTAGTCCCTATGGAACGCTGGCTGAAGCCGCTAAGAAAGAGCCCTTCACGCCAGTCTGAGTTGCGTTGATGCGTATCGCTGCCAAGGGATCGCTCCCGGAGGAATATTGAACACGGACCTAAGGTGATTGATGAACGGGCCAAGAAGTTTACAATGATTAGAGAAATTGCACATCGTCCATTGGCTCCAGCTCATTATAAATTACGTCTCGGGAATGCTCCGGCTGTTGCTGCCGCCTGCCGCCTGATGCCGCTGGCTAGATTGATTGCTGAAGGTGATTGAAAACCCGGTGGCACAGTTGTGTTAACTGCATCTTGCAGGTAACAATATGGCCAACGGGCTCCGGTTGCGATGTATGTTACCATTAATGGATGCGCTTGGTTTGCGATTCAATATTCTTCGGCTGCCTTTCCCCTCAGGCACGATAATACCTTACAAATTTGCGCAGTGAAGATGGGTCGGCTTACTTGCTCTTGATTTGTATTATTGTTGGATAAACAAATCAATTAGCAAAATGTACCCCACGCATGACACTCCCGTGGTTACTCTTAGAGCATAGCTATTAAGCAAAGGTGGTTGGACCAATTTTCAATCATTTTCCAATACATTGGAAATAGGGTGGGGGACCAGTTCAACCTGATTCGGCCGAGAACTGATTGTTGAATTACAACAATACATTGGATTAGGAGTTAAAAGGGGCGATTAGTATGAAAAGTTTACCTAAACAGTGTTGATGACGACTCATTTTGATTCGCTCTTCCATGAGATAAAGTAATGGAAAGCCGAGAAAATAAATATAAAGCTCATAAATACAACTTCACACAAAATAGATGATTTCGTTATGCTCTTTTCCCTCTCAGTGTTTTGATCGAAAAATGGTATAAAAAAGGCAAATTCCGTCATCAGGGACCTCGTCATGCTGCTGTCGCAACATTTCATAAGTCGGTCGTAAATATGTTGCTGCGTTTTAGGGACGCCCCGCCTGTGCTGCAAAGGTCTGATAGGGGTCTTTATATCGCATTTTACGAGTTCATGTGGGTTCTGTGATGTGTGGCGTCCTGATTACCGGGTGAAAAGCTATGAAAGTGAAATCAAACTTTTACAACTTCATTGTCATGGTTTGGTATTTTGTTTTTCTTTTTTTGTGATTTTCTCTATTCCTTCCCTACCGAGAAGTTCTTACTGCACACCACCACCAATGCTTATCATCTATACCCTCGAAAGCGAAACTTCTCGGGCCCTTTGGCCCGTAGTCTTCTTAATCATAGCTATGATACGGAAACCAGTGTCGAGGGTCGAGAATTTACAACCAACCAGTTGCTTTAGAGGCGAAAACAAGCTCCAACCCGTACGTATGAGGAAGACTTGGCGCTTAATCAACCGCTGAACAGGCTTAACTTTATCGATAAATGCTCATAACGAAGATTCGCAGCAATTCTTCAGGCTTTCTTTGGCAACACATCCTTGGCTCGCCTTGCCAACTTAGAACAGAATCAGGAAGTCGAGTCCCTTTTTTGTTTCAGAAGTGCCACGTTGACAGCAGGAACAGTGCACCCGCAGGGTGATAGCCCGAATATTCAGCTCATAAATAAAAGAAATTCGCTATCGCTTTACGGACACCGGAAATTGGCTGTGATAAATTGCGAAAACGAGAAAGTGTCGTTTCGTACCCGGAAGGACATCACGTGGTTCGGAACGTGCTCTTCCTGGAAGGCGTGTGTAACTTGTTCTGCCACACATCTTTCGTGTGTTTGTGTGCAACTAATCTAAACTTTATGCTTTGCGACGACTTTCAATTTTTGGCGTCCGTAACGCAAAGGACATTCGGAGCAAAAAGATATTATGTGAGTGCGAAAATATTTGAAAAACTTTCTCGAGAAGGTTTGTTTTCCGGTTTTAAGAAACTTCGAAACTCGTATGGGAGTTGTCTCGACCGATAGCGTATGAGATGGACAGAGACAGGAAATAAGTATAACTTTATATCTCCTTCTTTCGAGGGTATCATGTCAACCAAAACGAATTCCTTACCACGCAGTTGCACTTCCACATTTAAAAAACCGAGAGCTCCGAAGGAGGAGTTAATAGGATTTGTGATTTGCTACCAACACACGTGCTCAGGTTGCCCCTGACTGGCATTCCCGTTCGGGTATGTATTTCGGTGAATATGGCAGCCATGGTGACACCTATTTTGAAACTGGGAGTTATTCTAGTAGAACGAAGAATTTTGTTTCGTTTCGCGAAAAAGTGCAAGGAATCTGCAATCTCATTATTGCCATGTGCGCTTCGCTGGGGCTTCAGCGTTGCAGCAGTTTCCGCAACAGATTTTCCGTACCTTCTTTCGACAAATTCCCCCAACGGGAAGCACTTTGAGATGTTGCTGAGAAGCTCCGCCGAACGGATTGTGCACATTTTACACAGTTTTCGGATTGATGTTTTTCGTAATCATCAGCGCCTCAGCTGGTGGTGGGTTTTTCGGTTTTCCAAAGAATGTTCACACTATGGACCAGTCGCTTGGGATATACATATCTTCATGGTGCAAGTGTTGTTCATCAAAACTTTTGAAACTGGTGACAGTGTATAAAACAGAAAAAACTACTTCTAATACACATTTAAGTTAGGCAACTTCTATGTGGTTGGCATAAAAAGAGACCGTGCGTAAAATGTAGTGATAATGATAATGCGACTTGATGTCGTGAGATGATCGGCAAAGAACTGTCTGTTTTGTCGCGAAATGTTTCATACTTCACAACCAAAGTTGATTTTGAAACACAGTTTTACAGTTAAATCTTCAATAGAATGAATAATTACAGAGTATAAGAAAATAATATTACAATTAGGCGATGTTTTACAAAGAGTTTTTAATAGCCATTTTACCTAAAAAACGGCTGGACTAATAGAACTGATATTCTGGCTGTATTTTTTTTTAAAAGACAGTCAACTCACATGTAAAAAAATAATATCATCTTTTGTGTGTAAGTTGGGCTATGAAGTTTGCGACCTCCATGAAATTATGAGTTATAGACTGATGTGCGACAGACATTCATTTAAAAAGTGATGGAAAGGTTTTTTCAAATTTTTGTAACTTTTCACCAAAGAAAGTGGACGTGATCCAATGCATATGCCACGTTCCGTAATGTTTAGTTGCTACACCTTAACGTCCTAATCCTTGTCTATCGTTTTGAATGATGTCTGACGCCAAGAATACCATGGTGTTGCTTTTGCTAACCGAAAGCTACCATAATTTCAATGCAAAACACTTCATTCAATTGGCATCAATGGCGCACTTCTTTTGCTATTTGAAAGCGGCGAACGAGAGAAAAGCACGGGAAAAGAAGCATGTTTACCGTAGCAAGCTTAATTTCTCAAGCAAGCAAGTAACTGCAAAAGTTTCCCGGGAAGTTCAAGGCGCTGAAAGCCACACCAGACTCGTTGCGATAATCCTCTTACTGAATTACCTGTTACAAGAACCAGAAGGTCTTGCAATGAA
>NW_026684333.1:0-13308 GCF_943735745.2 Anopheles bellator | reverse complement strand
AGGAGAAGAAGAAGAAGAAGAAGAAGAAGAAGAAGAAGAAGAAGAAGAAGAAGAAGAAGAAGACGAAGAAGACGAAGAAGAAGAAGAAGAAGAAGAAGAAGGAGAAGAAGAAGAAGAAGAAGAAGGCAGAGGACTTCGTCCCGACTCCACAGTTCGATTAAGTTCCTGACAGAATAGAAGTTAGAAACAAACTGCCGTTCTCTCAGAGACTTTTGGGACAGAGAATTTTGCCTCGATCTTGCTGTCTCTTTCTTTTTCTATGCCTCTTCCTTTCCCTCGCTGTTCGTCTTCGCGTTCGCATGGCATCTTTGCTCTCGCATCCTACCCTCCCCAGGTAATTCAAACCAACAAGCTGACGCGTGAAAGCCCGCCTCACGGGGTTCCCTCCACTCCTTTCCGCCGCTGCAAAGAAGCGGACCCTCATGACCCGAACAAAAAATTCACTCAATTTTTCATTTTTCTAGCCGCGGATTTCGACTCGTGAGATGCCCCCTCTCAGTATGGCGGTTCTACCGGAATAAATGAGTTCTGTGCAAATTATACCGGTAAACTGTATGGAGTGAGCGCCCTTACTCCCCAGTGAACAATTTTGAGAGCCCGAGGCTGCCCCTCTGCCTGCGACGCGGCGGAGGAAGGCGGAGACGAGTGAGATCGAACGCCCCTCTGCCTGCGACGAGGCCGAGGAAGGGCGATCTCGCAGCGCACGAAGTGAGAATGAGACGCGTTCGTTGGTTGCCGGGGAAAGAACGGATGGAATCCCCGTGAGTTGTGGAATCGCCGTGAGTTTGCAGGTGGTAGACGAACATTGGAGAGAAAGAGAAAGGAATAGAAATAACTGAGACAGCGAGATCGGGGCAAAGTCCCGAAGTTCCGAGGATCCGACAGTCTGTCTTTAACTTTTGTTGTGGACTTAGGCGAATCGGGACGAAACCTCTGCCTCTGTTTTTTATAAGTGCCAAGTGTAAAGTACCAAGTGTTTGTGCTTCTCTGTCGATCACGGGTGATCCTGATAGAAATTATCCAGGTAAGTTTATTGGACAGTATTCAGTGACAACTAAATAATTTTTCGCTTTGCTCGTTTCAGATGTCCAACTAAACTGGATTCGAAGGATTCGATTGCAAATGCAATGTAATGCATTTTACAACGCGTCTAAGGCGCCGAAGGCAGCTACGCACCAAATTGTGAACCGCTAGTGGAGTGAAGAGTGTACGCGAATCGAAAAAAAGAGAGAGAAAATATACCGAAATGTACCGACCAAATATACGAACTGTTTCATTTTGGTTAGGGGGAATATGGGAGAAAGAAAACGAAAAAAGCGAGGGAACACACACGTGAGAGATAGGGGGCCGCTCGGTGAGAGAATTTAAACGGCTCCTCACTCCATGGACCTAACGGCTCCTCACAGCGAATCCCCCATATAAAGCCCTCTTCACACAGGGAACGTTACGTGCGTTTCGACGCGACGCTTTTTCGGACCTTTCACACCGGTTACGACGGCGGCGACAGGCAACGGAAAAGTCTTTCGCCCTCTCGTTCGGGCGAAAACAATTAGACATCTTGGGTAGTTCAAAAATAATCGAAGATTACTCATTTGACATTTTTTTGTGTCACAACCATGCAAGAAAATTTTCACTTAATTATTACTTGTAATACAAATACAAATTCGTCAAAAAACTATTTTAATTCTCGACCACAAACTCAATGTCTTGAACTTGCGTATATAAACACAACTAATCTGTCAAGAGAAAAAATATTTTGCGGCGAAATTTAAAGAATGCTTTGTTGTTGTGTTAAGGGCGGTCTACACGCTGCGATCTGCAATGCAATATCGCTTGAAGTGACATCTCCGGAGACGTCATAAATGTCACTGCCGCGGGTGGAAATCTGAAGACTCGACATGCAATTTGTGAACAAATTTCAAAACAGGGTCAGTTTGTCGGTTGACTTGTTGATGTTTTGTTTTGGCCTCTTATTTATATTTTGGACGCTTCGTCAACGTTCGCGAAAGTGTGTAACTGAATTTATAAAAATTTACGAAAGTCTGCCATGTCTTTGGCAACTAAAAAATAAAAAATATAGTGATCGGAATAAAAAGGCGGAGGCATACGATGCCATTTAAAAGCAATTTCCTCGACACTGTAACCTCTTCGCACGTTCTTTTTTCGCTTTTTAACCGAAAAGCACAATGGTAAGGCAAACCAACACAGTGTTGCTTCCATGGCTGATTCCAACATGTCCAACCGACAAACTGACCCTGTTTTGAAATTTGTTCACAAATTGCATGTCGAGTCTTCAGATTTCCACCCGCGGCAGTGACATTTATGACGTCTCCGGAGATGTCACTTCAAGCGATATTGCATTGCAGATCGCAGCGTGTAGACCGCCCTTTATGACTGTTTGCAAATCTCTCAAATCAGTTGAATCGTTGAGTCGCTTACATCGTTGTTTTACGTGTCAATATGGTAAATGAAATGGATGATGGGGCAGTAGTGCTTATTAGTGCCGTTTTGTTATCAACGAGACGTTGTTGGGTACATGAAACCAACAAAAAAAGGAAAAATCCGTTGGCTGACCGTTGAGACAGCGAGCGTTGCTAACTCGCGTCTTACCGAAATGTTTGCTCTACCAAGTTACACCAGAGAATAATAACTCGCGTTGGTTTTTACTAGTCATTGTACTGTTAAAACGATCCAAGCTCGTAGAACCAACTGTTACTTCAATCATTCATTGGTACGTAATACTGTTTCTGAAAATAAGTGGAGATGTTCACGCGGTTACTCAAGCTAAGCGATCGATCCCTATATTATCATCCCGGGATGCCTTATAATTAAAATTATAATTCAAATAATCTTTTTAAGTGTTTCATATTTAACGTCATTTTATACCCGACTACAACAGAAATACTTTATTTTATTTCAAACTAACATCAATTTTAATTTCGTGAAACAAAACAAAACAGATGCAAACTGTCAAACAATTTCGCCCCTCTCACCCAAAAACCAAGTATACGAACCTTGGCCAAAGTTTTTAGGCGACACAAACGGAGCATTGTCTTTTCATACAGATTCGTCGTTGCCGTACAAAGTTTTCGTCGACGGCGGTGTGAAGGGTCGCAAAGAATCCCATATGAGACAACGCGTCGTTCGCAACGTTACGTTCAGTTCATTTTGGTGTGAAGATGGCTTAAGGCTGTATGGGAGAACGTATTTGAAGTAGCGGTTCAGAAGCCTATGAGCTGTGGTTCAGCAGTCGATTTTGAGGTGAGAAGAGCGAAATTGTTCACTGGGTCCGGTATCCTGCTGCTTATACCGGTAAAAATCGTATGGGCGCCGTGAGTGTTTTCCCCTACATTTTTATTCTCCCTTCCCCTCATCACATACACCCTCTCAATGAACTGTCAAATCGTTCTGATGTTGTAAACAAAGTGTTGCATTTATTCAGTTTTTTACAACAACGGTTTTTAAACAATTGTTTCACTTTTCTGTATGGCACTGTTTTTTTGGCACTGCGTTGTTTAGCGTTGTTTATTGTTTAGCACTGCGTTGTCGGTTTCGATAGTCCGCTTGCATCGTCGCATCGTCTTCTCCATCGTAATCGTCCGCTGTGTTGTCGGCATTCAATAGCAGGATGACACTTTGTTCCATTTCATGGTCGGCTGAAAATGTAAACAGATGCGTTGCATTTTCACCATTTAGAAGTAAATACCTCTCGAGAAATGCTTCCCGATGCTTAAATTTACTTACCGAAATAAGCAACAGCTTAGAATTCAAAGTTAAACACTATTTTTACACCGATGATGCGTCGCCGATTTGATTGCGTCGTACCTTCTGCGGTTCTGAATATTTCTAACAGTTTGACTTTGGAGTGCCGAATCGGACTCTCTATTAGCGGGAAAGAAACAGAATATACTGCTGGCTGTTGTGCTTTCTTTCTGGCCCTTGTCGAGAACCGAATTTGCCGTGAGATATTTCGTCTCAGTATGTAGAATATGAGTTACTTTTTCCCAGTGAACAATTTCGCTCTTCTCACTTCAAATTCCACAGCTCATCCACAAACTCATCCACTGCTGAACCACTGCTTCATACATTTATTTCCCATGGAGCTTGTATGGTGGAATGGCAGTGATCCGTGGTTAGGTCCATGGAGTGAGTAGTGGATTGAATTCTCACCGAACGGCCCCCTGTCTCTCACCTGTGTGTTCCCTCGCTTTCTTCGTTTTCTTTCTCCCATATTCCCACCTAGCCAAAATGAAACAGTTTGCATTTGCTCGGTATATTTCGGTATATTTTCTCTCTCTTTTTTTGGGTTCGCGTTCACTCTTCACACTTCACTAGCGATCGTCGTAGTAATTTGGTGCGTAGCCTTAGACGCCTTAGATACGTTGTAAAATGGTTTGCATTGGAATCCTATGCATCCCAGTTTAATTGGACATCTGAAACGAGCAAAGCGAAAACATTTCAACATTATTTGATTGCCACTGAATACAGTCCAATAAACTTACCTGGATTATTTCTATCAGGATCACACATGTTCGAAAGAGAAGCACTAGCACTTGGTACTTTGCACCTGGCACTTAGAAAAAACAGAGGCAGAGGTTTCGTCTCGATTCGCCTAAGTCCAGAACAGAAGTTAAAGACAGACTGTCGGATCCTCAGAAACTTCGGGATTTTGCCTCGATCTCGCTGTCTCTATCTTTTTCTATTCCTTTTTCTTTCTCTCTACCGTTCGTCTTCCACCTGCACCGCGTACGTATCGCCTCCCGCCCATAACGCCGTTCCTCTCCAGGTAATTCAAACTCACGGGGATTTCAAAACTCACTGGGATTTCTTCCACTCTTTCCCCTGCAACCAACGAACGCGCCCTCATGCTCACTTCGTTCGCTGCGTGTTCGCCCTTCCTCGTCCTCGTCGCAGGCAGAGGGGCGTTCGATCTCACTCGCCTAAGCCTTCCTCCGCCGCGTTGCAGGCAGAGGGGCAGCCTCGGGCTCTCAAAATTATTCACTGGGGTAACAATATAAGGCCACAAAAAATCAAATATACGTAAGCGGAAATCCAAAAAATGGCGATACTTTTAACAAATCTCGTGATTGTTTTTAATCAATTGTTCGAAATTAACAAAAGTAGCGTCACTCTTAGCACAATAACTCGCAAACTTATGAAAATATTATGAAATTTGAATATCTTTTTTATGTTTAGTTAGCACTGGAAAAGCAATGAATACAATAATGCAATCGCTATTTATGGTTTAGGCTTGAGACTTTTCAGCCCATGTGTTATAAAAACAAAATATCCAACATGCTGCAATTCTCTCAAAGTGCATATGGCATTTGTTTTTGATTTTGTTTGAAGAAATGCGCAGAGTATTTATTTGAAGAGTCGCAACATTCATGAGTTGTCAAGCACCAAGATCGCTTAACGAGAAAACTGAGAATTAAAATTTGATAACTCAAACAAGAAATCATTGGAGAGAAACGGTCAACATAGAGGAAGGTATGGCTGGGCGATCAAATTGTATAACAGCTTTCAAGTTTAAGATGCCAAAGTACAGCGAAATTACGACTGTATGATGTGAAAGTGTAGGCGAACCAGAGTGAATGAAGCATGCAACATGCGAAAGCACTGCGTAATGTTAAATGTTGCTTTCTGCTTTTTATTCAACACTTGTTTGCATGCTCGACCTGGTTTATTTACACTATTAATACAGCGACATGGCAGAGAGTATTCACTCATTCCTCGATATTTTCTGTTCAATTATCCACTTATTCGACATTGTACCGGAAGATGAAAATACATAAGACGATTGTTTCCATTTATACAACAGTGTGCCTTTCCATGAGATGGTTTCTCACAGCAAGGTACGCGTTATTATGAAAAGATCGAGGTTCCGGTTTCGAAACCAGTTTCTGATCCGCATAGTTATTGAATGTCAGAGAAACCTATTTCCTTCCCCAATACCATCTCCAATAAGGCTCTTTAATTAATTATCTATTGCTCATTCCAAGACACACCCTTTTCACGTTATGCAATACTTGGAGACGTCAAAGTTCGTTGTCTACATTATCAGATGCACAAACTTCTTAAAATCAAACAAGTTGAAGAACGAAAATATGTGTAACACAAATGCTACTTACTAAGTGCGCTACCCATGTGGAGTTCCCAAATTCCCTTTTCTTTCCGTTACTATTACCATTTCACTTCACATGACTCTATAAGCTCAAAAGATAACACATAGATATGTCACTTTTTGCAAAATGCCTTTGCAAAGTTTTAAAGAATGCAACCATTGGAATGATGGCTCACAAAATTTTGTGTTGTTTCGACTATTTGTCTGCGATTCAAAGCACTAATTAATTGAAGATTGCGAGTAAGAGTAGATTCACTGTATTTAGTCACTTGCACGATCACAGTCACTTGTCACTTATCGCAAGTTAACGAAAACAATGGTAATGATGACGTCGTGGAAGTTAAAAACAATTGGTGTCTTAAAATGAAAGACGCAGCGTTGACGCAGCAGAGTTTATTATGCATGATATGAACTCTGGTAGTTTGAGACAATCCAAACATCGATTCATCACATTATATAAACATTCAAAAGCGAATCAAAAGCATTAGAAGAACGTCTTTAATTTATTGTGCATATTATTTAACTATAAATTAAACACATTCGCCCAATGCTGGACGATTAATTCCAAAAGACAATCCAATCGTACAAGTGACAGAATCAAAAATTTAACTGTGGGGCTGTAGTCGATAGTTGATGGTTCCCTAACCAACCTTCCTAACCGTTATGCATACCATGCTATTGATATTCATTTATAGTATTCTGGTATCCAAAACAGTCATTATACACCATACAAAAATGTTATACGAAACATCACAGCAACGGTTCGCAAAAGTTTTTTCGGTTTTTAAGGTTGAGTTTTTTGTCAAATACAAAAACATCGAGTATTTATTCTTATTCATCTTTTCAAGTGCATCAATGCCGATGATTTTGCAATGTTTAGTTTTAACAAAAAGTGGGTGAATGGCTCGACTATTGCTATGGCTCGGACTATTGCTATTGCCTTCGAGTATGATGCAATTTTTATAAAATTAACAGAACGAAATCAATTAATTCAAACTTCCACAAAAGTTTTTACAGCATCCGGATCATAAGCATTATCAAAATTTTCAGCGATATAGCTTGAGTCATTGATTGAAACTTACATATAAGACACACCAAACTACTTTAATTTTATCTATTTATAAACTATTTTTTAAGACGAACAAAAATGAATGATGACTTAACTATTACTGAAAACTGTCAGTAATTCCAACCCTCTTCGAGCGTTGCCTCGTCTTACCGCGTATAGTTCTGCATATGATTTTGAATATTTGTTGATTGAAGTTTCTTCGGAATTTTTGCGTTTTGGAACGATTACTACAACCACGTTGGCACGAAGAAGTACTGTCGACGGAATTTACGACTGTTCGTCACGACTGGCTTACCTTGTGTGAAAGAGATGGGGTATTTCAACTTTCCCTAACAGACGAGTCTGACATCGAATTTCACTTCAACCGTTTCGTATCCAATTCCAAAGTTGTTACGACCAACTCGTTCAACACAAACTTTAAACGTACGTGTACCACACACGAGGTGTTTCAATGAAAGGGAAAACACATATCACTGACTCTGAAACCTCTATACACGCAAAACTGTCGCCGTGGACAGAGTTCGACAATCGATTTGAGATCACGATATCAATTATAATTTAAGCGAATAAAGTGAGCTGCTCGGGCTGCTCATAATGTAACATGGATGTTGGGTACTCGAAGCCCAAAATGAATGTACTCTAGTGCAACCATAGTTTCCCAATTCACTCACTGAAAAGTGGATTATTACATTACAAACGTGAAATGTAGCTAGTGTCTCCGGAATATATTACAACACAATAATGGTGTGAGATGGTGTTCGCAGTACGTGTAGTTAGTCTTAAAAAAGCTTGAAAAGCGTTTGTGGCTACTCTCTACCAGAGTGGTTACCAAACTGAATCTAAAGTTGATCGTTGAGTAAGTTGCAGCAGATATCTTTCTCTATGAGCCGTCGTGCCCACTTACCACAGTTACCGCGTTGTGGAGATGGAATCAAAAGCCGAAAAAACCGGTACTACCTTCGGAACCCGAAGGCGCCAACGACCATGACAACGCAGGTGGGGTGCAGACTCATTTGTTATTCACTTTCATTCGACAGACAGAGTCAAATGTTTTACCGTTATTGTTGGCATGTTGATGCCGCATGTTTAGCGTTATTTAGTAAAAAGTTAGTTAAAAACGTTACTATGTTGCCGATTACAATGGTTTCACAAGTTTTCGGAACATTTTTTAATCTAAAGATTAATCATCCTCTACATATCATATACGATTAATTTTACTTATACTCTGGTGCTCCTACCCTACCTCCTCCTACATGATTGCGTAAGGCAACGCATATTTTCCTCACCAACTTGCTTGCTGTCTATAGCTATACACAATTAAGCCTACCGAATATTTTTCGGAAAGACCGAGCAATGCCGTGGTCAACAAATTCAAAAAAATTAAATAAAAACATCACCATCGTACACCATCACGAGCACAACTACATGTCAATTATCGTCGTGTACTGTGCACAACACACTGAGTAAGATTTTCATTATGTTATTAATGTTTTTATTGCGTTTTACGAATATGGTGGTCAAAGTGCTGAATTACATAGTCTTTCTTCAGAAAAAGTACGGCTTAACTGTCTTTACGTATAACGTTTCAGTCTCTCACACGCAGGCGCAATCTCTACCTTAAACTTTTGTGATCGATGATTTCTCTTTTACTTTCACTATAGTTTATATACATATAGTTTATTTCAATTTGTTCTCTTGCACCCATTTATCCATGCAATCAAAATCTCCTTACTGATGCCTATTCTTCAGTTCCCTCGAATAGGTTTTGTTAAAGGTGCTTCATTGCGTGGTGATATGAAGGATTAATTTTCCACGCTTCAACCCTCTCACTCGCACCATCAGCATTTGCCGGCACTAACACAATCCTGATTGTTGACAAACCCGTTGAGCAATTACAAACCGTTACGATTGAGTCTCCAGAGGC
Source organism: Anopheles bellator (assembly GCF_943735745.2). NCBI lineage: Eukaryota > Metazoa > Arthropoda > Insecta > Diptera > Culicidae > Anopheles > Anopheles bellator. The sequence continues at coordinate 4,191 of NW_026684333.1, read as the reverse complement.
AAACACTAGAAAACTGCCTTGCATCATACTGCAGCGTCGCACTGCAGCGAAATTGTCGTGGTTATTACTCTAAGGATAGCTACAACTGGCGAATTCATTGTTCTCGAGTTGAATCATCCGATATGATAGACGATTATACAATGATTTACTTATTTACTTATGTCCGCCATATTAAAAATTGCTAATAAATTATTCGGCTGCAGGCCAAGATCACTCAGCGGTTGCAGTAGACGGATAAGTAATTAAATAATTAACTAAGAAATCATTAGATTCTGCAGTTGTTCGTGAAAGTTTTGCTATAACTAACTCTTATAATGCCCGTGCCCGTGGGTAGTTTCCAGTCTCCCATCGGACGCCTCCTCAGGTGGCGGATAAAGGAACGCCTCCCCAAGCTGGGTGCTACTGATGAAATGATATAGTCAGGGCGCACCAAAAGTAGATTGGGCGGCAGGCTAACTACCTTCCACCGTAAAACAACCACAGTTCAGGAACTTATATCAAAGCCTCAAACATAACGGACTCAACGATCACGACCATGGAAACGCCTACCGGACTACTCTTTCGGAACTTGGAATGTAAAATCACTAAAAAAAGCAGGAGCAGTGAAATAACTGCTACACCACTTGGCTAAGTATAGAATTGATATACTAGCCATCCAGGAGACATATTGGGTTGGACAAGGAGTTGAAGATAGATCTGATTATACGCTCTTCAAAAGCGGGAAACCTGCCGGGGTTAAAGAATTTGATGTCGCATTTGCTATAAATAAAGGCCAAAAAACATCTGTTAAATCATTCCGACAAGTAAACGAACGTATCTGCATGATCCGCCTTAAAAGTAAGCACTACAATCTGTGGTTTATAAATGCACATGCTTCCACAGAGGAAAAAGATGATAACAGTAAAGAAGAATTCTACTCCTTGTTAAACTCATTACCCGTCGGAGATGTGAAGATCTGTTGGAATATAGCAACCGTTAGCGTCCTAATTACCTTGGTTTATAGCACATCTATATGTGACATTTGTCAAACTAAGCAACCTATGTGATGTACAATAAATTCATTCTTCTGTCACCCTAAAACGAGAGTGGATGTGCTTTGTATTACAATAAGATCATTTTGAGAGATTTTAATGCTAAGGTAGGCAGAGAACTATTACATAGAGAAATAACTGGGGGAAATAGTCCGCACGAAAACTCAAATGACAATGGGCTACGTGGGATAGACTTAGCAGAAACACGAAATCGTAGAAACAAATCTACTCAAACATCTAATCTACTCAATTCGCCAGGTAAGATATACACAAACATGGGCGTCACCAGACGAAAGAACATTTAACCAGATCGATCGTATTAGGTAAAATCCATTATTTTATCTTTTTTTTTTTTTTTAATAAAATTGCGTTTATTGAGAAATTGATTTAGTGATACATCGAAGTTGATTTCCGAATGGGCTCGGCTAAAGCCTCTCCACATTATTTTTGAGAAAGTTTTGTACCTATTCTTTATCAGGTGTTGTTCGTTAGTGTACCTTAGTATTTGATGTGTTTTTCTTGAGTTTTGACAGGGGCCCATTGGACCTGTCTAAGACTTTTTCCCTATACCTTACATACCTAAGCCTACCCTACTAACTAAACTATTTACATTTAACATTATTTAAACTACTTTCTAATTACATGTGTCACTGAAGACGGTATTTCAATTCTTGGTTTCTACAGCAAGCGGACCAGTACTTTTTGTTAAGTTTTAGGGTGTGTTGAGATATTTTTTCTATTTTTGCTAGTTTATGTATTTTTTCTGTGCTATGCCATGGAGGTTTATTTAGTATAATTTTTAAGAACTTGTTTTGGATTCTTTGCAATCTTTGTTTGTAGGTATTCGCGCTGGTGGCCCATATGGGAGATGCATAAGTGATGGTGGGGCGGATTATTGTTTTGTAAAGTAACAGTTTGTTTTTCTTATTTAGTTTTGATCTCCTATTTATTAGGCTGTAGAGTATTTTTAGGTGTTTCTCGCATTTTTCTATTACGTGTTCGAAGTGTGTTTTATAGGTTAATTTCTTGTTTAGGTGAAATCCGAGGTATTTGACTGATTCTTTCCATGGGATGTTTGTTTTGTTTATTTTTGTGTGGCCAGTTGGAATGCGACGCAAGCAAGTTCTTCGTGTAAAGAAAATTGCCTCGGATTTGTCGGCGTTAATTTTGATTTTCCATGTTTTACAATATTTTTCATATTTCCGGAGACTGTTGTTTAAATTGGTGACTATCGTTTTGGGCATTGTACTTGAAGAGCTTATTGCTAAGTCGTCGGCATATAGAAATTGTGAACATTTTTTGTGTGTTGGAATGTCGGATATGTAGATATTGAAAAGTAGTGGGGAGAGAACACTACCCTGCGGTACCCCTGCATCTGGGGTGTAGATGTTTGAGCAGGAGTTTCCTATGAACTGTTTTCTCCATGATGCTCTTTGTATTCGCTGTTATTTTATGAGAGTGTTTAAAGTGGGAGCTTATAGCCTCACATTTTTCTTCTGAACTCATTAGGAGATTTCCGTTCACTTTTAAAGGCGGGATTGTTTGTTTTTGGTTTTTTAAATTTTTGACTATCTTCCATAGGGTTTTGTTGTTGTTATGTTTGGTGTTGATGTTGGATAGTGTTTTGTCCCAGTTTTCGTTTCGTATTATATTTGTTTTTTCTTTGATCGTTTTTTCCAGTGAACTGAAGCATGAGTTTGCTAGTTTGTTTCTTCGGTTTCGTTGCCATATTCTTCTGAACATGTTTTTGACTTTGATCATTTGTTTTATATTTTCTGGGAGTTTGATGTTATACTGTCCAGGTGTGATGAGTGGTATTGATGCTTTGTGGGCGCTTTGAATTGTTGTTGTGAGCTCGTTTATCGTTCGGTCTATTTTCTGAGTGGTATCTAATGTAAGGTGGTTCATGTTTTGAATATTTACTTCGCTGTTTATGCATTTTCTGAACTGTTTCCAGTTTGCTGAGCTGTAGTCATAGATCTTTTTCGTCGGTTTTTCTATTGTGATTGTGTGGTTTATGTTGAAAATTACTGGTTCATGGTCGGATGAGAGTTCGGCTATTGTGACAGGTGTTGACATTTCGTAATTTCCGTTTGTGATGGTTAGGTCTATTGTCGATGGTGAGAATCTATTACACTTGGGGAAATGTGTGGGTGTGTGTGCATGGTGGATGGCGAAGTTTCCTCTTTGACTCATTTGAAACAGTATCTTGCCTACACCATTTGACGTTTTGCAGTGCCACATTCGATGTCGGGCGTTCAGGTCGCCGCAGATGAAGTAGCTTTTGTTGCTATTCGTCAGTTTTCTTATGTCGTTTTTGTATTTTTCGAGGTCCTTATTTCCTCCCGGGTGGTATACTGATGTGATATTGATGTTTCCTTTTTTTGTAATTACCGAGATTCCGATAGATTCTATTTTTTCTAATTTGAGGTCGTGAAGAATATTGTGTTTGATGTTTCGCCGCACCAGGATAGCTACTCCTCCTTTGCTACCATCGTTTCTGTCTTTTCTATGTATGTTATAACCGGGGATTGTAAGTATGATTTCAGTTTTGAGGTAAGTTTCGGCTATTGCCATTATGTCAATTTTATTGCTTTTTAGGAAGTGGATTATTTCAAGTTTGTTATTTGAAATGCTGTTTGCATTCCAGTGGCAAATTTTGAGTGAATTGGATTTATCCATTGAAACAATATTTCTGGATGACTTGGAAAATCACTGTGATTTGTTGTTCTTTGCTATTGCAGTTTCTCATAAGAGAGAAGGTATCAGTTATTATGTTTGTTATTTCGTCTGCTGAAAATAGATTTGGCCCTTGATTGGCCCACTGTGCGGATTTGTTTGTATATGTTGAGTTTTTTGGAACTGTCACTTGTTCACTTGGTAGGTGTGGGTGAGACCGCAGGGATGGGAAGTTGGTTTCGTTGAGCTTCGGAGCGGGACGATAGATTGTAGGCGTTGGTGTGCGTTGTGGACGCGCAGGGCACTTGTAATAGTTGGCGGTGTGACCGCCGCTGCAGTTTGCACACTTTAACAAGTGGTCGGGAATTCTTCCTTTCTCTTTCGCCGTTTTTTCGGCGTGTGGGCAATCGTCTGCTTTGTGTGCCCCTGCACATTTCAGGCACTTCGGCTGTGTGTAACAGTTATTGGCTCCGTGGCCGTA
>NW_026684332.1:0-13337 GCF_943735745.2 Anopheles bellator | reverse complement strand
GTTGTTATATTGGAGTCGCGCTCAATGCATGAATATAACTATGTTGCCTTTTCGAAGTCATGCTAACAGTCGGGGTGGTGTTAACTGTTTATGCTCACCAATGTTTATGCTTGGTGTTGTGCTAACTTAAGTATGCAATCCGCATTACACGAAAAAATTTAAAGCACTATCGCAAAAGCAAATATCGAATTTCTGCTACAAATCGAATGCCTTGTGAATTTAGAAAAATATATAAAGTGATCAGGGAGCTTTACCCATTCCGTTTGTGGGAATTTTGAAGCAAGTAGTTATTACCTTCCGAAGTTTCCAACCCATGAACTATTATTTGAACGTTCGATAGAAAACTTATTAGTCTATGTCTTCATCCAACCTTAAATCGATATTATCTACTTGGTTCAATACATGAACAATCGCGATATTGTCGCTAATGTGTTCCTCCATGATTAACAATTCTTATTCTTTATCCGTTTATGGTTAACTATGTGTATGGTTTTTTCGCTATGTATAACCCAATGACATAGAACTAATTTTAGGGTCACTGCTATGTATTGCCCGATTGAACGTGTCTTTTTAATTATTCTCTCGAGAAGATTTTCTTGCGTGGTTTACCCTATCTTGTCAAAAACATTTATGCCGTGCTTCCAAAGCTACTTCTCCCAGACAACCTAGTGGTACAGGGGTATGTAGTATTACATTCCCAGCAGGAGCCAATACTTTATGTACCTTAGCAGGTACTTTAAACCAACTATAAACCCCTTACAGTTTTTTATATGTATCTTTACAATATGTGTCTAATTCTGCTTTATTATTCATTCTGACAGCTAATGGTTATTAAGGTGTTCCTAAGCCTGTCTATTAAATCTTTAATTAAGAACAGTACTCGCACGCTCAGGATCTGCAAATATTCGACGACAAATGTTACCAGAAATGCTTGTTTGTAATACTTGCCTGAGGTTATTAATGATTATTTTATATGAAATACTTAACAAACACTTTGAAAACCTTAACTAACAATGAAGAGGTGAAATACCGTATAACAATGCAGAAAGTTGCGGGATAGAACCATTTTCAAGATTATTAGCATCTGTTACCGATAGCAGCGACCATCGGTAGAGCCTGCTAGCAGCCGCGCGCAGCTCACTTGCATGCCAGGTCGCGAACAAGTGGACTTGCCAATCCAATACTAATGAGAGGTACAGCATACAAGCGAGAGTGCAGCATCCTGGCATGCCAGGCTGCACGAGCGAGAGAGGTATGATTGAAACGAGTGATAACGAACCGGCGCGAACGACGGAATAATTTTCAGCAGTGATAAACGAACCGCCGCGAGCGACGGACTAATTTTGAGTCGCTTTCTAACGCTTCGTCCACAGTATGAGTTTTCTCTACAGGTTTTTTGATATGCTAAGGTCCACACTAGAAGCGTTTGCGCGAAAAATTCCGTGAGCTCCAGTGAGTGAAATGACAGTTCGTTTGTTTATGATTTGATTTTTCAGTTTCCTTTCCTTCTCCTTCTATGGCCATTTTTGTCAAAATTTGATCCGCTGTCGAAAAACTAGCCATTTTATTGAAAAGCAATAAAAATTTGCCGAAATTTGCCTTAAACTGTCAAATTGACAGAAATACTCCCGAGACGAGAAAATATCCCGTAAACATAAGGCGCTCAAAAGCAACTCAAAGTAACTCATGGAACTCTAGCAAAAGATTAATAGTTTCTTGGCCTGCCATACATTTTTACCAAGTTTCTCACACTGTGGGCCCCGGGTAATAAAGGACTGCAAAAAGACGAGCAATCGCGGTGGTGTTTTCGATATTGCTAACAAGCATCACTCATCTGGTTAGGCGTTGCACTACAAATACGGCAGCGCATGCTTGATTGATCTGTGAATACTGATAACACTTAGTTTATCTAAATAATACAGAAGGCATAAGGCCAATATGTTGTATATGTCCATTTCATAGACTACAAAAAAAAACAGGCGCCATATGCATCAGGAGGTGTTTTCTTAAAATAAAAATTTGCAAAACTTGTAGCAGGAATATGCAAATAAAACTTACTGGAAAAGTTTAAAATTATCTAAACTTTAATTGTAATGTCTCGTTTTATTTTTTGCTGCATTATCAAAGTTGAAAAACTGTATTTTTTCCTACTTTATTATACTAATTCCCGATAAAAATTGACTGGTAATGCAAAACGTAAACAATTAATTATTTCAAATGGAAGAAGGATTTATCACCTTTCGAATGTTGTATAATATAGGTTTATTACCGTTGCAGAACTGTGCTAACGATCGCGTTAAAGTAGCTGATAAAAGATGGTTTTAGAGAGCCATTTTTATCACTCTTTCGACTTTGACAAATGATTTCTCGTAATCTACGCAACATGAAAGGCTAAAAATTCGTATTTGCCATAGATAACTTATCTATTTTAGGCTAATATAACTAAAACCGTCAGTTTCTTTGTTGACTGAAGTTGGTTTATGACCGCCTTTTTCCCACAGTGCGACGAGATGGGGCATAGAGTGGTAGAGCGGAAAGGAGGGAGGGACGTTGCACCCTTCAAGCCTATCCATAGAGGAAGGAGACGAGGGGGACCAGACAACACAGGCGTATTCGAGGACAGGACGGACCCAGCAGCAGAAAAGAACCCTCAGGCACCACGGATCGCGTATGTCAGGAGACATACGAACAATGAGTCCAAGGGTCTTGTTGGCCTTAGCCACAGTGGCCTCGATCTGTGGCGTTAAAGTTAGTGCGCTAACGAGGCACACGCCCAGGTCCTTCACCGTGGATGCTCGAGGGAAGAGAGTCTTGAAGAGGAAATAATCCCAGGATAGCGGGGAGCTGAGGCGTGAGAAGGAGATGACGCAGCACTTATTCGAGGACAAGCGGAGGCCGTTGGACGAAAACCACGCTGCGAATTCGTCAATAGCTCTTTGGAGGGATAGGGCGTCGTCAAAGTTGGAAACGAGGAGGAAGAACTTGACGTCGTCGGCGTACATTAAGCCTTCAGGAAGGAGTACAGCGGAACAGTCGTTAATAAACATTGAAAAGAGGAGGGGCTTCAGGACGCTGCCTTGTGGTACCCCAGAGGGGATTGAGAACGAGGGATAGGGTGAGGATGGGTTCTTGACGCAGAAGGATCGTCTGGTAAGGAATGATTGGAACCAGGAGAGGAGAGGATCACGCAGACCCATCTGTCGTAGCTTAGTGACCAGCAAACTATGTGAGATGCAGTCGAACGCGGCACTAAAGTCCGTGTAGAGCAGGCAGTAGCCAGAGGGAGTAGCAGGGTAGATACGTTGCATGAGGGACATGAGATTAGTCACTGTAGACCGCTTAAGCATAAAGCCATGTTGGTCTACAGCGATGGAAGAGGAAACGAGAGATAGTAGGTAGGAGTGAACGACTGCTTCAAGTATTTAAGACTTGGTACCGAGGAGGGAAATACTTCCGTAATTCGAAGCGGTTTGGCGGCAACCTTTCTTGTGCATCCGGACCTTGGGAGTGGGAGAGCTTCAGATTAGCGAGGGCTGTCAGGATACTGTCCTTCGAGATGGCCACTGCGTCGATGGAGAAGGAATCACGGGGAGTATGAGCTAGTCCGCGGTGAGGCCAATAGAGGAGCTGGCTGGGTCGACAAACAGTCCCGAGAAGTACCTGGCGAAAAGGTTGCGCACGCCATCCGGGGAGGTGGCCGTAACGCTGCCAAGGGAGAGGGAGGTGGGATGTTTCGTGGAGCCCCGCCGGGAATTAGCGAAGCGCCAGAAGGATTTGGGGTCCGCTGAGAGCCTGGACTGCAGGCGAGATAATGTTTTGTAGTTCAAGTATTTATGTGTTTTTTGCGTGATTACGTCATTGCTTTTGTCGTTGTTGTTTTGAATTGTGCCGATGCGGTGTTGTATGGCAGACTTACTCTTTTATTGGTGGGCAATTTCAACGATTTAGCGTGCCTCCTTGGCTGAGATGCACCGGTCTATTTTCAAATTAAGGATTTCCTGTTCTTTTGTGTAGTTGTGGCCACCGTTGCAATTTCTGCCATTTGGAGGGCAGCTCGCACTTTTCATGTACACCGCTACCACGGTCCGGTCGGTCGACGGCCGTTTCGACATTTTGCCGATGTCTGGTGTCTAGTACGCTGGCAAGTTTTGTTGGCGCTCGCCTATCACGCCTCGTCCACAGTATGAGTTTTCTCTACAGGTTTTTTGATATGTACTAGTACACACTAGTAGCTTTTGGGCGAAAAATTCCGTGAGCTCCAGTGAGTGAAATGACAGTTCGTTAATTTATGCTTTGATTTTTCAGTTTCCTTTCCATTTTCCTTCTAGTGCCATTTTTGTCAAAATTTGATCCGCTGTCGAAAAACTAACCATGTTTTGGAAAGCAAAAAAAATTTGCTGAAATTTTGCCGTAAACTGTCAAATTGAAAAACATACCCCCGAAACGGGAAAATATCCCGTAAACATAAGACACTCAAAAGCAACTCAAAGTAACTCACGGAACTCTAGCAACCCAATGGACAAAATTTAGTGCCCGAGCTACCCCTCTGCCTGCGACGCGGTGGAGGAAGGCTGAGACGAGTGAGATAGAACGCCCCTCTGCATGCGACGAGGACGAGGGAGGGCGAGCGCGACGCTCACTGCAACGAGCGGGCCGGCTCATGAGGGTCCGGCTTTCACGCGTCAGCTTGTGGGTTTGAATTACCTGGGGAGGGTAGGGTGCGAGATCAAAGAGGCCATGCGAACCCGAAGACGAACAACGAGGGAAAGGAAGAGAAATAGATAGAAACAGGTAGAGACAGACATTCTCTGTCCCAAAGTATCTGAGAGAACGGCAGTTTGTTTTTAACTTCTATTCTGTCAGGAACTTAACCGAATTGTGGAGTCGGGACGAAGCCTTCTGCTTCTGTATTTTTTAAGCGCCAATTGCAAAGTACCAAGTGCTAGTGCTTCTCTTTCCATCACGTTTATACCTGATAGAAAAAATCCAGGTAAGTTTAGTGGACTATATTCAATCATAAAATAATGTTGAAACATTTTCGCTTTGCTCGTTTCAGTCGTCTGATCACGTTTGTGGAGAAGGTAAGATAAAATTACAGGAATGCAATGCAAAATCTCTAACAAAACACATAAGGGGGCACATAGGAGAGAGGGAGAGAAGGGGCCATTTCGAGGCCACCATGTTCAACGTTGGTGGTGTGAGGTCTGCGTTGGTGGTGGGTTGTGCAATCCTCCGTCGTACACATTATCGGTGGCTCCAGGGGGTGTTGTTTTCGGTGTTGATGCGTAGATCGTTTCGCTCGTAGTTTTCGATGCATTTCACAAAGGAAGAAAAGAAAGTAAATTTTTGTTAGAGCTTTTGCATTGCATTCCTGTAATTTTATCTTACCTTCTCCATAAACGTGATCAGACGACTGAAACGAGCAAAGCGAAAACATTTCAACATTATTTTATGATTGAATATAGTCCACTAAACTTACCTGGATTTTTTTCTATCAGGTACAAACGTGATGGAAAGAGAAGCACTAGCACTTGGTACTTTGCAATTGGCGCTTAAAAAATACAGAAGGCTTCGTCTCGACTCCACAATTCGGTTAAGTTCCTGACAGAATAGAAGTTAAAAACAAACTGCCGTTCTCTCAGAGACTTTGGGACAGAGAATTTTGCCTCGATCTCGCTGTCTCTTTCTTTTTCTATTTTTCTTCCTTTCCCTCGCTGTTCGTCTTCGCGTTCGCATGGCCCCTTTGCTCTCGCCCCCTACCCTCCCCAGGTAATTCAAACCCACAAGCTGACGCTTGAAATCTCGCCTCACGGGGTTCCCTCCACTCCTTTCCGCCGCTGCCCAGAAGCAGACCCCCTGGCCACGTCGCAGGCAGAGGGGCGTTCGATCTCACTCGTCTCAGCCTTCCTTCGCCGCGTCGCAGGCAGAGGGGCAGCCTCGGGCTCTCAAAATTGTTCACTGTGTAATGTTTAATAGTGAATCCTTCATTCCTTCTCGTGCCTTCAACGAGACAAGACGTGTTTAAAGGAGCTCTCCAGTGATCTACCTGTCAGCTCGTGTATCCTTACAAGTGTGGTCGTTTTTAACGATGGGAAAAAGAAAGAAGAAGATGAAAGACACATCGTCTAAAAAGTTAGTGCGCGAAGTTTCGTCGCCAGATTTAGAAAAATGCTCGCTCTCGTCAGCGAAATCGATATCATCCTCGACGCAGTCGTTGGAATCAACTATTGATTCCCCGCTGTTGAGAAACAAATCTACGACTCCCAATGAGTCCATCAATCCAAGTGGTGCCGCGTCACAGAATGCTGGCACTTCAAGATCCACTGGAACAGAAAGTTCCGAAAAAATGCCAAGTGCTCCCTTGAAGCACAACAAGCCTGCTGCAGCCATCATGGTAATGGACTCGTCCATGTCCAAATTACTGGAAACCATAAAAAAACTTGGGGTAAATGCCCTCTGTAAATCATGTTCCATTGGAACAAAAATAATCCCAAATTCACTTGGTGATAAAACAACACTTGAAGCCTACCTGTGCAAGGCTAAATTCAATTACTTCACCCACCCTGAAGTGCAACCCAAAACGGTGAAGTTCATTGTGAAAGGCTTGCCAACGCTGGAAGCCGATGAAATCAAGTGTGACATCAAAACCCAACTTGGTTCAGAGCCAGTAGGAGTCTTCCCAATAGGTAAACCCTCCACTGACAGTTGCACCTATATAATTAAGTTTGAAAAAAATTTAAGACTCGAAACCCTCAAAAGTTTGAAAAGCGTTTGTGGCGTTATAGTGAAGTGGGAGAATTTCACTCCGAAGACCCAACTAGTATCGCAGTGTCATCGATGCTTGATGTATGGGCATGGAAGCTCGGCCTGTCACCTTAACCCTCGATGTGGAAAATGTGGGCTTGCGCATTTAACGGCCATTTGCTCAGCCACAACAGACTTAAAGTGCGCCAACTGCGGTGGCAATCACGCAGCATCAGACATTTCCTGCCCTACCCGCTCCGAATACATCACAATAAGGCAACGGGCGAGAGGCAAGCCGGCCCAAACAGTGCATGTAGTGAAAAAATCGGTTCACGCGTCTGTGAACCAATACGTGTCTGAAATCGGTTCATCATTCGCGGAGATCATCCAGGGCGCCGGTCGCATAGCTGCCACTCCAAAAACGGCCTCAACGCCGTCGGATCCAGCACCAACTTCACCGCAACATCAGGTACCAGCTCAAGTTCTACCTCAGACTCCTAGTCCGCCGAGTCCTACAGCAACAGCTCCGGTCCTCCCCCGGATACCAGTTCAGGAGTCCCAAACACTCCAGAACACATCAGGCCCCGGACGATCTTCATTCACACCGGCACTTGCCACGCCTTTGGTGTCTCACCAGAAGAGGGACTTCCCTAAAGTGCCTGTCGGTAACACGACATTTTTACCTATACCGATGCTACCAAACCAGCAAAAGGCAGGTAAGAACACCGTAAACGAACTAATGAATGCGGACGAAATTATGCACGTCTTCAACGAGCTTTTACCCGCCCTAACAAACTGTCGCTCAAAAACAGAGCAAATCCATGTTATCGCTACCTTCATCATTCGCTATGCCTGCTGAACTTAAAATAACCACTTGGAATGCCCGATCAGTCAGGCAAAAAACAACAGAGTTACAGCACTTTCTCTCTTCCTCGGAGATAGATATAGCTGCTCTTACTGAAACCCATTTAACATCGGAAATAAATCTTTCTCTACCCGGTTACAATGTTGTAAGATTAGATGGTACCTCCCATTCTAATGGCTTGGCCATCCTAGTTAAAAGTAACATCCCTTTCAAAACCCTGTCCCATAAAAAAACTGAAATTATCACTTCCTTAGGAGTACGTATTTTTGGTGTGCAACAATCTTTTGATCTGTACGCTGTATACTGCCCGGTTCAATGCTCCACCCGCTCAGGCCGCAATAATACCTACCTTTCAGATTTACGAAAACTAATATCATCAAGCTCCTCCGAGAAAATCATAATAGCTGGAGATTTGAACGCCAAACATCAATACTGGTACAATAGTACCAACAATAGTAACGGTAAAATTCTGTATGATTTCCTGCAAGAAGGACACTGTAACATTTATGCTCCGCTTTCTCCTACCTACATTAGAACCAGCTCAACTCCCTCTACAATAGATTTTTTCTTATCCAACCTAGTAAATATAGACACTCCAGTTACTGACAACGCTCTTTCCTCCGACCATTTGCCTGTTGTAGCAACTATTACTTGCTCAGTTCAACGAAAAAACCCTAGAGTAAAGAAAAACTTTTCTAACGTCAACTGGAACCAGTTCCAGAAACTAGTGGAAAATCATATAAACCTTAATAGTCAGCTTGGAAATGTTGAACATATTGATCAGGCTATTCATGACCTATCTCGGGCTATCATTTTAGCTGAAAATTTAGCTGTACCCTCCATTCAGATACAAAACCACACTATTCCCATCGATCAAACTACATTAGCAATAATTTCATACAGAAATTCCATTCGCAGAAGATTTCAAAGAAATCGCTCCCCAGCTATGGGCCTGTGCTTAAAACTATTAAACTCTACCATTCGGAATCGATGCCAAACTCTTCGGAATGAATCATTCTCGCGTATGACCGAAAAGTTAAAAAATTCCACCAAACATTTCTGGAAAGTAGCCAAAGTTCTCAGAACAAAACCAAAGCCTATCCCAACAATTTTCACCTCAGACAACAATATTCTTGTCAGTCCCACTGAGAAAGGTGATGCCATTGGATTACATTTTTCTAATTCACACACTACAACAGCCTCGTATAATAGCCCACACGAAACAAAAGTACTAAGGTCAGTTAACTTCATTGAATCATCAAATTGCACTACAAATATAAATTTTTTCACTCCTAATGAAGTGATAAACACAATAGATTTCCTTAAAAATTTTAAAGCTCCTGGGATGGACGGAATCTTTAACATTCTTATAAAAAAACTCAGTCTCCGAACCAAACAATTCATTACTCGCCTGTTCAACGCTTGTCTTCTAAACTGTTACTTCCCTAATGCCTGGAGGACAGCAAAAATAATCCCAATAATAAAACCCGGTAAAGATCCGACTCAACCGAGTAGCTACAGACCAATAAGCCTGCTTAGCTCTCTAAGTAAAATCTTTGAAAAACTACTCCTGACACGAATTATAGAGCACGTGAGCTCAAATAATATTTTTCCTATCCAACAGTTTGGTTTCAGATCAGGACACTCAACAACACTCCAACTAACCAGAGTAGTAAACCACTTAAGAAAAGCTAAATCTGAAACCAAATCGACAGCCATTGTCTTTTTAGACATTGAAAAAGCTTTCGATAGTGTATGGCACTATGGACTGCTACACAAAATGCATAAACTTAATTTCCCACTATACATATTAAAAATTTTAAAAAGCTATCTTAACAATAGAAAATATCAAGTACTTGTCAACAATACGCTCTCTGCATCCTTTAATGCTCCAGCTGGTGTCCCTCAAGGAAGTATCCTTGGTCCTTCCCTCTATAATATATTCACGTCCGACATTCCAAAAACAAGAACGTGTGAAGTGGCAATTTATGCCGACGATACAGCCCTTATATCAACAAGCAAGGTAACCAAAACAGCGATTAAGAACCTACAAAAAATCGTTAACTCCTATAAAAGTTATTACAATAACTGGAAGATAGAAATCAATACATCGAAAGTTCAGGCTATATTTTTCCCATATAAATTCAGCAAACGAGTTGTTCCCCTACCTGGACAAAATATCATTATAGATAATCAAAATATATCATGGTCTCCTCACCTCAGGTACCTAGGGCTACTACTGGACAATAAACTTAACTACCGTCCACACTTAGAAATGTTACATAAAAAACTAGACATACTCATCAAAATGCTATACCCATTAATAAACAGAAAATCAAAACTAAACTTCCCAAATAAACTCCTTATATATAAAACAATTTTCCTCCCTCTTTTAACCTATGCCTCTTCTCTGTGGTCGCATTGCTCCAAAACTAACTTCCAATCAATACAAATCAGACTGAATAAAATTCTCAAAATGATCCTCAATTTACACTGGAGAACACCAACAAATCTCGTCCTAAGCCTCGCTGGCACGCATAGACTATCGTTAGAAATTAACAAACTAAAAGAAGGCCTAATCAATAGATGCAACAATTCTATCCACCCAACAATAAAAGACCTAATTATCTGATGTTTTTAAAGTTAACTAGTTGTAAGATGTATGTAGTTATTAGTTATTAGTTATAAGTATGATATAATGACTCAATGCCACGTGGCATAACATGTAATCTAAATAGATTTTAATCGAAATATTTTCATTTCAATCATTTTGATACTTTAAAATTATTAAATAGCTGCAATCCCATTGTGGAATATCTCTGTACTCTTATGTAATCAAACATCTCTGTATAATAAAGATCCAATTTTGAGAATTAAAAAAAAAAAAAAAATAGTGAATCCTTAGCTGTTGCTTATTTTGGTAAGTAAATTTGAGCATCGGGAAGCATTTCTCGAGAGGTATTTACTTCTAAATCGTGAAAGTAAACTGCATTTGCTTACATTTTCAGCCGACCATTAGCAGCGTACTATGCAATGACGATAAAGCATATGGTACAGAATACATGGAATACAGGATTCAGGGATGGATACACTCTACGTACACGCAGAGACAAGTGAAAAGTGCATGTGTATGGTGGAATAGTGAAACAATTGTGGAAATATTGTAATTGTAAAACATTTGTGGTTATGAATAAATACAAAACATTGTTTACATCCAACTGACAGTTCAATCTGAGGGAGAGGGTATAAAGGTAACAAAAGCCGATTGGTTCTACTGTATCGCAATCCGGGCCATACTGAGAGGGGGCATCTCACGAATCGAAATCCGCGGCTAAAGAAATGAAAAATTGAGTGAGTTTTTTGTTCGGGACGTCCGCTCCCGAGCAATGTTCTGACGTGACTGTCACAAACTACGGTTATGATCACCCTTAGAATGATCTCTCTACTGTCTTCTGCTTATATACTTGGTCCGTTCCTTCGTGTTGGCATCGGTGTTCTCGCCCACCGGAGATCTGCGTTGCCTATAAACAGGATGGGACCGGGTGTAACGTCATTTTTGGTGTTGATCTTCAACCTAACCGGTCCGTAATCCTAATCAGCAAAACGTCTGGCCGTGGCAAAGGAGGTGAAGCCCAGCGGGCAAAATCTGTCGTGCAACGTCTACTTAACCTTCTGCTTAAGCTTTTGTATTGGAAATTAAGCAGAAGCGTTACCTTGCCCCGCGCTGCAACGCTTCGTTATAAAGAACGCTTTAGCGATGTGTGTGTGTGTGTGTTAGCCCTATTCATTCCGTACCCTACCCATTCATACTCACCGTATCACACATTCATACCCCCCGTTTGGGATCTAAATACGCATCACACGCGGTTTAAATTTTGAAACCTTTATTTATTATTTATGAAAGAAAACACAATAAATACGCCACTATACCTACCAACACATTTTTCAGCCGTCCTACGGCACCCCAGCCCTATGCAGCACTGATTTATTGACGAAAACCCGTTGTTGGTTTCGGTCAGCCGTCGTCACCTGAAAGTAAAAGAAGTATCAATATTCTTTCCAATTGATCAAGCGATCGGTTTATTATACTTACCAAGCTGTGTAGAAACGATTTCGGCAGCTGCAAGAAGCAAAAGAAACAGATTAATAACGAAAAACTACGCCACTCTGCGCGAACATGACGAGCGATCTTTGATCACTCTGATCGCCAACAACACTTGCAATACTTACCAGATTCTTCCGGCGATACATTCTGCGGTCATTCTGCGAACTGTAAACTAAAAAATAGCACGAAATTAGATAAAATACAACGCTTTTTAACATAAACTTACCACCAGCAACACCACCAACTTGCCTCGAAACTTCGCGATCAAAACAAACTGCGAACTGTCAGTTGGTGAACGAGGAACGCACACACATACATCGCGCTTTTACACGAGGGCACGCCCAGCGGGCAAAAACCGTCGCGCGACCTCTGTATTAGGTTCTTGTTAACGTCTGCATAGGGACGGTATAAAGAAGCGTGACCGCGCTGCAACGCTTCTTTATAAAGAACGCTTTAGCGATGTGTGTGTGTGTGTGTGCCCTATTCATCCGTACCCTACCCATTCGTATCACACATTCATACCCCCGTTTCGGATCTAAATACGCATCACACGGATTTTAAATTTTGAAACCTTTATTTATTATTAACGAAAGAAAACACAATAAATAAACCACTATACCTACCAACACATTTTCAGCCGTCCTACGGCACCGCAGCCCTATGCAGCACTTATTTTTTGATGAAAACCCGTCGTTGGGTTCGGTCAGCAGTCATCACCTGAAAGTAAAAGAAGTATCAATATTATTTCGAATTGATCAAGCGATCGGTTTATTATACTTACCAAGCTGTGTAGAAACGATTTCGGCAGCTGCAAGTAGCAAAAGAAACAGATTAATAATAAAAATCAACGCTTTTACAAGTACTTACGTGCGCACCGCACTAGCTTGCTTCGAAGCATTCCAAATGTAAACAAAACCGCGGTCGGTCTGTCAATTGAACCGGCAGTGTTGCCTGCTCATGCTTTAAATATCTTTTGTAATATTTTTCCGAAAATTGTGGGATTCAATCAAAACAAATTTCAAAAAAATCATTAAATAATGGTGTTCATTGGTATGCAATCAACAATCAACTACTCTATGTGAATTATAATGTATTTTAAGAACGTTTTTCTGCGGGTTTCAACGGATATAAATTTAAAAACATTGTGAAATACCATGTGAAGATTGTTCATCTGTCGCGATGGCAGCTCTTCTTACATTGAAACATTATCAAAAAGAAACGGCAGATCGAGACAAAAAACATAAGGTAAATCATGGGAATATTGTTATATTCCTTCTGAATAAATTAACTTATATTAAATCCCTTCTGAAATGCTTAAATTCATAAAAATAGTCAGTGCATTTACGGTCGAATTCATTGAATGCGAGCCGAATCCGCCCAGCGGGCAAAATCGCATGGTCGCACGACACTTTTCGGCTTAGATTGGGCTTAGATTCAATGAATTCAAGCCCAATCTAAGCCGAAAAGTGCAACGTCGCAGCGTGACTTTTTGGCATGTCGCGTGTGACTTTTATGTTCTTTTTCTATTTTTCTTTCATTGTCACTCCAGAAATCCCAACATCTGGAGTACATTATTCCAGTGCGAAAAAATATTCAACTCGCACTCGCAAATACTATATTAAC